>NW_027130081.1:0-147373 GCF_040414725.1 Anabrus simplex
TTGAAATCGTGCAGGTTTCTGCATGGTTCGACGTGCGTATCCTACTAGCAGTTGAAGTCAGCGTGAAATTAAGTACAGTACAGTAACTATGTGTAAGATCTCCTTCACTTGGTGAGACAAGTTGTAGGGCCAAATAAAGGTACAGAGAGCAGAGAGAGCATTACATAACATAGAGCTAAATATGCACTGTACTTGGGTTGATGGTGTATTATACTGAACGCCCTCTTCCCCCCCTCCCCCTGCCATTACATCTTTACTGAATGATTCTGCACAACGTTCCCTGCTGTTAATATTAATCCCCTACTGGGTTTTAGCTTAACGGTATCACTCGGTAATCATCATCATCATGACAGCCTCTGTCCTTCATGCTAAAAATCAGCTGCAGAGAAAAGGACCCTTTGTGTTCTTGCCATTATTATTATTATTATTATTATTATTATTATTATTATTATTATTATTATTATTATTATTATTATTATCATTATCATTTACCTCAGCGAATGAAAGCCCATGTATGAACATTTTTTTGTACATAAGCAACGATCAGCTGCTTTACCGACACCTTGTAATCCAAGAAAGAAAGAAAGAAAGAAAGAAAGAAAGAAAGAAAGAAAGTAAGTATAGGGGTACCTAACCACTCCTGAAAACTACTTTCATTGAAGGTTGTACTAGGCCAAACTCTAGAGACCTCTTACTAAATGGTACCATACTACAGGGCAGGTGTAAAAAATAGTTAATGAAACCGTATAATGAAAGGTACAGACTTAAGAGCAAGTGGCGTACTGGCTTATTATCCCTCCCTTCCAGGACCCTTCTTGCAACCACTAACCACCACCTACACCCCTGCCCAAGCAGTATTCGAGCATCGGGCTGTGTGATGTGGTCGCCTTAGAAGTTTGTGCTAGACAATACCCCAAAGAAAGTAGGTGGTTTAAGACAGGCAATAAAGTTTTAAGTTTTACTCCTCTTCCCTCAAATATGAAGAGAAGTACACCATAATGAGGGGTACTAAGCCATTTAAATTCATGACAGAGACCTGATGATTCTTAGCCCTGCTGATCTAGGGTGACACTTGATATAACCAGGCCAGACCCAGTACCTGAATATTTTTAGGTTATCCAAGCCAAACCTGGGTTATATATTGCCCGAAATATGTAGCATCTACCCTGTAATTAGAAGATGCAGGTGTGACTTCACGACTGGTGATGATATAACGGAGCACAATTTAGCATGTTAGGTACTAGTAGATCCACGATCAGCCCTAGCCGTGTCTGATGCAGAAATCCTAACCTGACTTGGGAAGAACGGTAACTTATTTCTTTCTTTCTTTCTTTCTTTCTTTCTTTCCTTGAACGCTAGCCTGTAGTAGTAAGGCAAGAGGCAGTGATCAGGTGGTCAGCAAAAGGACACATTATTGCTTGAGTTCGAAATTGTCCACTGCCTTAAGTAATAGTCGTATTAGTAGCAGTAATGGTGGTGGTGGTACTACTAGTAAGGTTATGTTCACTATTATCTTACGCCTTTCGTAGATGCCGAGGTGCCGGAAGTTTGTCCCGCAGGAGTTCTTTTTATGCGCCCATATCTACAGACCATCGAAATATCACACGAGTGAGCCGGTGTCGAACCTGTCAAGTAGGGCTCAGAATGGTCTAATTTTAATTCTAGGACGGTAACAGTAACTATACGGAGTTCCGATTCGTTCTACTCAATTTATCACTTGCCAAAAGATCGGTCAGCTGACGTACAAACAACAAAAACGAGTGCTTTCCTCCCTTCACCTAACCTAAAACGTCACGACTCTTTGAACTAACCCTTGTCGTCAAAAGGTTACCTTCTCAGTCTTATTTGAAGGGCGTCTCGTCTTTGATAGAAATGAAAGAGTTTTACAAGTTCCTAGGCTTCAAAACTACGTTACATCGCAACACACGCACTTCGAAGATAGCGGGCTGTGTGTAGGCCACTGTACTGCACTGGTGCCCTACCGTTCGTAAGGAAGCCCGGGAGAGACACGAGCGTACTACAAACTTGTAACTTATTGCCGAACCGTGTCGTAATTTGAATAGCTACTTACCTGAAAGAACATAAAAGGAAATTGTTCGACTCTTTGAGGGGCTGCTAAATGCCGCGGTCGGTTGCTAGGACATGGCTTTCATTGTAATCACGACAGTGTCGATGACGTTGCATGGAAACCACCTTCCTCGCGATTTTCAAGGTGGGCGGGGAGTTTAGAAGCCTCGTTCCGCCCTTTAATAATCTTAATATTGGGAGAAATAGGACGTAGAATGATGTTATGTGCCATAAGAGGCCTGCAGGATAAGCTACACTAACCTAAAAGAATAAGAACAGCAAGTTTAGACATAGGGACGTACGATAGGAGGTACGAAAGTTAAAATCCTGGCACGAGTAATTGGAAGCGGTGCTAGGCTCAGCAAGGGTCCCCTAGGTCGACACACACACACACACACACACACACACACACACACACACACACACAGAGAGAGAGAGAGAGAGAGAGAGAGAGAGAGAGAGAGACGACGAATAATAATAATAATAATAATAATAATAATAATAATAATAATAATAATAACAACAACAACGATGATGATGATGTCGCCGCCGCCAGGTTAGGCCGGTCACCTAGGAGGAAATGCAATACTACGCTAAGCTTCGTTCCTGTATAGCCACGGGGTCGAAGAGCAGCAAAAGGTCTAGCTAGTTTCAGACGTAACAAAAAACGTGATTTAAGCAATTTCTGCTGGCCTGAGGCAAAAGTTGAAAGTAAGTTGTCGTACTGGGACTGGGAAACTTGGTAAAAAGGGAATTGAGCCAACGGCACGTGGTGTTCCCAAGCGGTCACCCATCCAAGTACTGACCACGCCCAATGTTGCTTAACTGCGGTGATCGGACGAGAACCGGTGTATTCAACATGGTATGGCCGTTGGCGAGAGAACGGAGCTTGAAACGTCCATACGAACCGCAAAGCGAGTTTCCTGGAGGTCTTTGTGGCGCGGGGGCGTTGGCAATGGTGCAGGGGTGTGCTCGGAGGTCGCCGTCGCGGAGCGGGCGCGGGTGGTTGTCGCGCTCCGCGGCGAAACGTACCCTAACTCGACTTAACCCCACTTCTCGTAACCTAACCCCAAAAAAACGCGCGCGCTGGCGCGCGCGCGCACACACACACGGGAAGTGTCGAGGGTTGTAATAATAATAATAATAATAATAATAATAATTACTGAAGGTGGTTGTGAAGGGGCCGGCGCTGTAGCGCAGGGGCAGCGTGCCTGCCTCGTAGCTGGGGGGCCCGGGTTCAATTCCCGGCCAGGCAAAGGAATTTTACCTCGATCTAATGGCTGCTTTGAGGTCCACTCAGCCTGCTTGCTTAGGGGCTGTAGTGCCATGGGGCTTGGTCTGGTTTTCATTGTAAAGGACAAAGCAGGAGGATTTTTAGCAATAAGGTAATGTAGTAGTAGTAGTAGTAGTAGTTCTTCCCTCCTTAGCTTATGATTTGAATGTTTTGCACTGTCTTTCGATGTATATGAAGTAGGACAGATAGATAAAATCAGAGTGGAGTTGATAACAAGGCTAACAGATGCTGCTCTTTTTTTTAAAGGTGTGGTGGCCCTGAAAAGGGCCGTTTGTTAAGAATGCAGCAAGGCAGAAAACCTGGCACCTTACTTGGAGCTGGTGTATTTGGTAACTGCCTTGGTACCCTCACTGACGGCGTGCTTGGCCAGCTCACCGGGCAACAGGAGGCGGACGGCAGTCTGGATCTCCCGACTGGTGATGGTGGAGCGCTTGTTGTAGTGGGCCAGACGGGAAGCCTCAGCGGCGATGCGCTCGAAGATGTCGTTGACAAAGCTGTTCATGATGCTCATCGCCTTGCTGGAGATGCCAGTATCAGGATGTACCTGTTTAAGCACCTTGTAGATGTAGATGGCATAGCTTTCCTTCCTCTTGCGCTTCTTCTTCTTGTCTCCCTTGGAGATGTTCTTCTGGGCCTTGCCGGCTTTCTTGGCTGCCTTTCCGCTTGTCTTGGGTGGCATGGTTGTCTGGGATGTCTCCTAGAAAGTAAATTTTTCGGCCCCCTTGCAATTCTTTTTAAGACCGAGAGGGCTGCATGCGACTAGCCAATGAGCGCAAGCTTACTGCAGCCTTATTGGTTGGCTCGTAACGTTGAGCAACCTTGCAGGCTACAAAACTGGTGCGCAGAGTGATTCGGTATCATTTTCCCTTCGAAGTAGAGCAGCAGAGCATCATAGCATCATGTCAGGACGAGGAAAGGGAGGAAAAGTGAAGGGCAAGTCCAAGAGTCGCTCCAGCCGTGCAGGCCTGCAGTTCCCTGTCGGCCGTATCCACCGTCTCCTCCGCAAGGGAAACTACGCTGAGCGAGTGGGTGCTGGGGCTCCTGTGTACCTGGCTGCAGTCATGGAATACCTGGCAGCTGAAGTTCTTGAGTTGGCGGGCAATGCAGCCCGTGACAACAAGAAGACCAGGATCATCCCTCGTCACTTACAGTTGGCCATCCGTAACGACGAGGAGTTGAACAAGTTGCTGTCTGGAGTGACCATTGCCCAGGGTGGTGTTCTGCCCAACATCCAGGCAGTGCTCCTGCCTAAGAAGACCGAGAAGAAGGCTTAAGTTCCTGTTCTCGGTCAGGGCGTTGGCTCACCGGAAAAATATAAATAAACGGCCCTTTTCAGGGCCACCAACTCCTTAAGATAAGAGCTGTTTGTCTATCATGCTGCTATAGCTATCTTAGCAGAAGTATGGAGAAATCCTGAAGTGATAGAGCAGTTCAGACAACTCTCCTAATAATAATGATAATAATAACAATAATGAGACACTGCAAATATGAGGGCATCTGTAACATTAGCCAGGAGAGCACAAGAATAGCCTTTCCTTTGAGGTTATTTATTTAAGGGGGAAATGAGTAAGGTAGCTCCAGGCCCCTCTTAATATTTAATTTTCAGAAGGGAAGGAAGAAGGAAGTACATTATAGATTTCTTTTCATTTCATTTATGCTGTATAATTCTGTTCTTGACTGCTGGATACTACCAACCTATGCATGTAAGAACACACACTTAACTAGAAAGGAAAGGAAAGGATACTTAAAGTAGTATATTTACAATACTTTGTCTTTTAGACGTGCACAGCAAGGAAGATAATGTTTGTTTTCTCTTGTTAGCATTAAAATGTAGACATCATAACTGATAATGAGGGCTTTTTTCCGTGCAGGTTTCGGGGAGATGACTGTTTTGAGAGGGAGAATAGCGCAAGCTACGTTAGAGGAGTACTGTAAGTGGGACTCTGTGCTCTTTTGAGAGGTAAGTGGTGGCCCTGAAAAGGGCCGTTTTTTTAAATACTGCATGCTCACAAACGGGAGCACGCTCGGAGGAGACTTAACCACCAAAACCGTACAGGGTGCGTCCCTGCCTCTTGAGAGCATAGACGACATCCATGGCGGTCACGGTCTTCCTCTTGGCGTGCTCGGTGTAGGTGACGGCATCCCGGATAACGTTCTCCAGGAATACCTTGAGCACGCCACGGGTCTCCTCGTAGATAAGTCCCGAAATACGCTTGACTCCACCTCTGCGAGCGAGACGTCTGATGGCAGGCTTAGTGATGCCCTGGATGTTGTCTCGGAGCACCTTCCTGTGACGCTTGGCGCCTCCTTTGCCGAGTCCCTTGCCTCCCTTGCCTCGTCCGGTCATGATAGATCAGTAGAGCTGCGAGTTCAGAGCTAGAATGCGGCTGGCACTCGAGGCCCCTCGCTTTTGTTGAAAGTGCCTGGCCCCGGTGACGTCAGCACCGCCCGGCCAATGGGAGTGCAGCTGCTACCGAGGGTGGGGGAAGCGAAGCAATAAAACAGTCGGGCAGCAAGCCCCCGAACCATTCTTCCTGGGACGAGTCGACAGTGAGCACGTGATGGCCCGTACTAAGCAGACTGCACGTAAATCTACCGGAGGCAAGGCCCCGCGCAAGCAACTGGCCACCAAGGCTGCCCGTAAGAGCGCGCCTGCCACCGGAGGAGTGAAGAAGCCTCATCGCTACAGGCCCGGTACCGTGGCCCTGCGTGAGATCAGACGCTACCAGAAGAGCACTGAGCTTCTGATCCGCAAGCTGCCCTTCCAGCGGCTGGTGAGAGAGATAGCTCAGGACTTCAAGACCGACCTGCGCTTCCAGAGCTCGGCTGTCATGGCCTTGCAGGAGGCCAGTGAGGCCTACCTGGTGGGTCTTTTTGAAGACACCAACTTGTGTGCCATCCACGCCAAGCGTGTCACCATCATGCCTAAGGACATCCAGCTCGCCCGCCGCATCCGTGGCGAACGTGCCTAAGTCCGGTGCTTGTCTTATGGCTGGAGCTTTACCAAACGGCCCTTTTCAGGGCCACCAAAATTTCCTAGAAGAGTAGTTATTGTCTCTCTGGTCTAGGATAGAAGGAAAACGAAAAGAAAAAAAGCTAGTGGTTCCTCTAGGTTCAAGGAAAAATCTAAGAGTAACAGAATATAATAATAATAACAATAATAATAATAATAATAATAATAATAATAATAATAATAATAATCTTGAGTATTGAGTACAATAATTCATTAATTAATATCTAGGACGTGATAGTAATAATAATAATAATAATAATAATAATAATAATAATAATAATAACAACAACAACAGCAACAGCAAAAGTGCAGTAAGTAAGGATAAAGAAAAATGTAGTTAAGTACAATAATAATGAAATTTGAAGAGTGAGTCGCCCCGCAATGAGACAAACTAGCCTGTTTAGGAGGCAGAGATAGGAGAGGCCAGGGTTCCAGCCTTGGACAGTGACTGACATAATATGCTCTCTTGGGGAATAAAATTGATGGCCCTGATAAGGGCCGTTTTTCCTCTGCTCCTACGAGAGCAAGAGGTGCGTGTAGAAGGAAGCAAGAACATGAAATGTCCTCACTTCCTTTTTGCTGGTGCCTTTTTAGGCGAGGCCTTGGGCTTAGCGGCCTTTTTAGGCTTAGGTGCCTTAGGTTTCTTAGTGGGCACCTTGGCGGCCTTCTTAGCCTTGGAAGGAGCCTTCTGCTTGGGTTTGGGAGCAGGAGCGGCCTTCTTCTTCTCGGCAGGCTTTTTGGAAATGGCTTTCTTGGCTGCAGCCTTGGCTCCACCAGCCTTCTTCGCCTTGGGGATGCGCTTCTCCTTGGGGGCAGCGGACCGCTTGACAGGGGCTGCGCTGGCCTTCTCCGGCTTGGCAGCCGAAGCGAGCTTGAAGGAACCTGAAGCTCCCTTCCCCTTGGTCTGGACCAGCTCTCCGGAAGCCACGGCAGATTTCAGGTACTTCTTGATGAAAGGGGCCAGCTTCTCAGAGTCCACCTTGTAGTTGGCAGAGATGTACTTCTTGATAGCCTGCAGAGAAGATCCACCTCGTTCCTTCAGGCTCTTGATGGCACTGCCCACCATCTCGGAGGTTTTCGGATGGGCAGGCTTGGTGCGAGGTTTCTTCGATGCAGAAGCCTTGCTCTTCTTGGGCGACGCCTGGGCCGGAGCCGAGGCGGGTGCAGATGCTGCCGATGCTGTTGCTGTGTCAGCCATGGTCACGATGAGAATGTGTTCGCGCGCCCTGGTCATCCGTATGTTCCACCTATCTCCGAAGAGATAGATGGTTTGTGACGTGCCGATACCGGTGCGCTATTCCGCGCTCCTCTGTCGGACTGTTGAGTGTATTGTTGTCAGTCGTGTGAGTTACTTTAGTGTATTTTTTAGCAGTTTGTTGTTTTTAACAGTTTGTGTGCTCGTGGTCACCCATCCAGTGGGTGACCACGCCCGGTGTTGCTTTGACAGTTTGTGTGTATTGTGTACTGCTTGTGTTTATTGTGGATGTGAGCGTTGGTAGTGTGTGTATGTGTGTGTGTGGGGTCGTGTGTGTGTGTGTTTGTCCAAGGGTTCGCTACATTCCGTGTCAGGTTGGCACAGCGGTACGTGTGTGTCGGCAGTGGTAGCTCTGGAGTATCCAGGGGCTAGCCACGCCCTGTTGCGTTTGGAAGTTTGCAGTGGGTGTTTTACCGACATCGTAAAGCAGTGACTCACACATAACTAGCTGACGCACGTTATTGTGTGAGTGTGCGGTGTTAAATTTAAGTAAACAGCATAAGAAATGCGGCAGTTCGTAGCAGTTCGTAGTAGTGCACCCGCCTCGGTTTCCGGGTGTTCCAGTGCTTTATTATAGTTGTTTAGGGAACGAGGTGTTTAGGCAGTTTGGAAGTGAGGACGTGTTCTTGCTGTCTTGGCGGGGGTGGGATGTTTGGTGACTTTAGGCTATTATAAGCTGTCTGCTTGGCATGAGGGGTGAGGGGTTCTGGTTTTGGGTCGATAAGAGGTTCATTAACAGTAAATTTAGGATAGTGGTGGTGTCTTGGTTGGTCTGTTGGCTGGGCAGTTGAAGGTAGGGTTCTGGGTTCGAGTGAGGTATGGTATGAGGGGCTGAGTGTGCTGAGTGTGTAGGATGTGACTGTAAGTGTTTAGCGTGTCGGTAGTGTTCCTTCACTGCCTTTTTTATGAAGGGACAGCCAGGAAATGAGGCGGCATGACTGCCTTGGCAGTTCGCACACCTCGGCTGGTCCCGCGGTACCGTGCAATCAGTGTGACGGTGTGAGCCGCCACATCTGTTGCAGCGAGTAGCCGCAGTGCAGGTAACTGCAGAGTGATGGAGTAAAAGGCAGTTGAAGCATTGTATAACAAGGGAGGGGCGGGGTGGGGCGTGGGTTCGAGTCTCTGTTGTGTTGGTCTTATGTGTTGGCTGTCGGGCAGTCCTAGGAGCAGGTTTTTTACGCCCCCTCCTAGTCTGTGTGTATTTGTTTGTTGTGTCCGTACCCGGTTGTGAGACTAATAGGGTCTCAGTCCCGGGTTCGGTTTCAGGTGGGGGGGAAAGGGGGGAAGTGAGAGGTGCATCAGTTACTGTGTCGTCTGTTTGAGTTTCTTGGTGTGAGTTGTCAGGGTTGGTTTGTGAGTACTTAGTGAATGTGAGTGGTGTTGGGTCTGTCTGAGCTGCTGAGTGTTGAATGTCAGGTTCTGTTTGAGTAGCAGCATCAGCGTCTTGGAGGTTTACCATACCAGCTGCGTAACTGATATTGTGAAGCTTTAGATAATGTTCAATGGCTGCATAGCTGTTTGGATAGTCCAGGGAGAAAATTAATGCATATCCGTTAGGCAGCTCATATAGCAGTTGTATGTGGCGTTTGATTGGTTGAATGACTTCGTGCAAGTGTTTGCGTTTGTCATGTAATTGTCTGGTGCGCTGGTGGGTATTGAGGTAACGGTCAGGGCATAGTGAGATGGAGAAAGGATGATAGCTGGTAAAGCGTGCAGTGGACTGGAATTCGAGCGGTTTGTGAAAGGGGGAGTTAGGGTCGTTGGCTGAGCACATTTTGTAAGGAGTGTCGGTGTCCAGGCTACTCAATCCACCTGGGTGGTCCCGACAAGGAGCAGGGTTTGAGGTGGGGAGTCTTGGGTGTTACGAGAAAAAACACTGGAACGGTCAAACTCAAATTAGAGGACCGGCGCGCTGTTAGGTGCTCGCTCAGTGGGCACGGTCGGAACAAGTGTAGTTTTACCGTGTCGCAACGGGACGAGTTCCGAACCAGTGACCACACTGAGGGCTCTGACAAATTGCTCAAAAACAGGGCTCTGACAAATTGCTCACAGGCTGGTACTGCCTATTCTTGGCTGGCAGTTGACGATTGTTGAATTCAAACAGGCTGTAATGCAGGTGGCCTGTTCTCCGAGAGCTAGGGGCTTTCTGGTGACTGGGCTTCGTTGCTTGGGTGGTACTGAGTACCGTAGCTTTCGCAGTAGACGTAGTGAGCTAGCTTTCAGGGTGCTAGTCTCTCTGGAGCTTGGTGCTGGGAGCGTCTGCACAGTGCGAGCGCTGGACTGCCGTGTTGTGTTGTGTTGTGTTCGCGCGCTCCCCTGGTTATCTGAGTGTATCAGGCTACTCGGACCGCGCAGGAAACAGCAGTGGCTGGCTGTCGGGTGGGTTGCGCGGCGACAAGTTGGGGACGTGCTTCCTAGCTCCTTTCTCGTGCTCCCTGCGTCTTTAAGGGGTGGGTTACAATCAGGGTTCGGTTAGGAAGGGATAGTCAAAGGTTTGACGCTGCTCCTCAGGTGGCAGAAGTACTCGTCACCTTGCTTCGGGCGTCCTGATGGAGGTGCGTTCGATGGGCAGCATTTCACCAGCCGCCTCTCCATGCCGACGTTTAGGGGCGGCCGTCGTCGTCGCGACGCCCCCGGGAGTGACCCCCTCTTACCTGAAGGAAGCCCAATCCTTCCTCTAGCAATGGAGCTGAACGGCCATCCTCAGGCTCTAACCCCTTCCGAGTGAGAGCAAAGGCAAGTCAGCCTTTAGGTAGTTTTCCACAGAGTGAAGCAGACCTGCTGTAATCTGCCTCTTGTAGCTTTGCTTGAAAGGACCTACAGGATAAAGGACATAAGTTAGAAGCTAGCCTCCATGACTCGTTCGACTCCTGCTTTCCTGCTGGTAGCGCCAATCTCGTAAAGTCCTAGCCTTTAGGCCTCTATTTATAAGGCTCTCAACTCTGTACAGTCTCTCACATCCAGCAGCTTTCAGCCCCTGTCGGGGGTCGAAAGCTCAGGTTGGGAAAAGGGACAGCCTGCCCAAGGGAACCTCTAGATGTTTCTTAGGGCATAATTAAATTTCCAGTTCGCTACAGAGCCTGTACCGCCTCAGGAGAGGCTTCACCCCTCGCCTGCTGGATGGAGGCATTGTGAGTCGTATCTTACTGCCTCCAGTGGGCTGCGAAGGCAGGATCGAGAACACCGTGACGGAGGAAGGGGCAGTCAGTCCAGACTCTTCAAAGAACAGATTTCCTGTACCAGGAGATGATAAGTCTGTCAGTTTGATAGACCTGGCAACATCCCTTACCTTCGGTCAAATTTCTTTAGGATGAGAGACCCTTTGAGACAGCAACTCAGCAGATTTATTGGAAGGAAGGAAGGAAGGAAGGAAGGAAGGAAGGAAGGAAGGAAGGAAGGAAGGAAGGAAGGACCATGGTTTCCCAACAAACTTCTCTGCAAGACATTGCCACAACTTACAAGGGAAAAAATGTAAAGGTTTGAGGTGCTGCAACACTCATACAGCTAACATCTCACTTAAATGGTCCTGAAAGAAAGAAAGAAAGAAAGAAAGAAAGAAAGAAAGAAAGACAGAAAGAAAGAAAGAAAGAAAGAAAGGAAAATAATAATAATAATAATAATAATAATAATAATAATAATAATAATAATAATAATAATAATAATAATAAGAAGAAGAAGAAGAAGAAGAAGAAGAAGAAGAAGAAGAAGAAGAAGAAGAAGAAGAAGAAGTTGTGTTTAATGACCCTTCAATAGGAGTTTATTTTTTGAGAGAAGCTAGTGTTTTTACCTTGAATATGTATACTCTGAACGAGGTGAAGCAGAATTTGAAGCCAACTGATCGCGCCGAGACTCGATCTTGCTACCCACCTTCATCATACAGAGTAGCGTATGACGATGATGATGATGATGATGATGATGATGATGATGATGGTAGTAATAACTGTATCCAAAATTCAGGTAACATCAGTTTTTACTCGCAAAATGGTTTCATGATTTCTTTGGCTAAGAGAACCAAGCGGTAACCCTAACCTCGAAAATGAATTGTCGCTCTCGATTTATAAGATGCCCTTTCTTTCTTCGGCCTAGTCGCTATCTAGTCGGCAGTCGTTTGAAATCGTGCAGGTTTCTGCATGGTTCGACGTGCGTATCCTACTAGCAGTTGAAGTCAGCGTGAAATTAAGTACAGTACAGTAACTATGTGTAAGATCTCCTTCACTTGGTGAGACAAGTTGTAGGGCCAAATAAAGGTACAGAGAGCAGAGAGAGCATTACATAACATAGAGCTAAATATGCACTGTACTTGGGTTGATGGTGTATTATACTGAACGCCCTCTTCCCCCCCTCCCCCTGCCATTACATCTTTACTGAATGATTCTGCACAACGTTCCCTGCTGTTAATATTAATCCCCTACTGGGTTTTAGCTTAACGGTATCACTAATCATCATCATCATGACAGCCTCTGTCCTTCATGCTAAAAATCAGCTGCAGAGAAAAGGACCCTTTGTGTTCTTGCCATTATTATTATTATTATTATTATTATTATTATTATTATTATTATTATTATTATTATTATTATTATTATCATTATCATTTACCTCAGCGAATGAAAGCCCATGTATGAACATTTTTTTGTACATAAGCAACGATCAGCTGCTTTACCGACACCTTGTAATCCAAGAAAGAAAGAAAGAAAGAAAGAAAGAAAGAAAGAAAGAAAGTAAGTATAGGGGTACCTAACCACTCCTGAAAACTACTTTCATTGAAGGTTGTACTAGGCCAAACTCTAGAGACCTCTTACTAAATGGTACCATACTACAGGGCAGGTGTAAAAAATAGTTAATGAAACCGTATAATGAAAGGTACAGACTTAAGAGCAAGTGGCGTACTGGCTTATTATCCCTCCCTTCCAGGACCCTTCTTGCAACCACTAACCACCACCTACACCCCTGCCCAAGCAGTATTCGAGCATCGGGCTGTGTGATGTGGTCGCCTTAGAAGTTTGTGCTAGACAATACCCCAAAGAAAGTAGGTGGTTTAAGACAGGCAATAAAGTTTTAAGTTTTACTCCTCTTCCCTCAAATATGAAGAGAAGTACACCATAATGAGGGGTACTAAGCCATTTAAATTCATGACAGAGACCTGATGATTCTTAGCCCTGCTGATCTAGGGTGACACTTGATATAACCAGGCCAGACCCAGTACCTGAATATTTTTAGGTTATCCAAGCCAAACCTGGGTTATATATTGCCCGAAATATGTAGCATCTACCCTGTAATTAGAAGATGCAGGTGTGACTTCACGACTGGTGATGATATAACGGAGCACAATTTAGCATGTTAGGTACTAGTAGATCCACGATCAGCCCTAGCCGTGTCTGATGCAGAAATCCTCTAACCTGACTTGGGAAGAACGGTAACTTATTTCTTTCTTTCTTTCTTTCTTTCTTTCCTTGAACGCTAGCCTGTAGTAGTAAGGCAAGAGGCAGTGATCAGGTGGTCAGCAAAAGGACACATTATTGCTTGAGTTCGAAATTGTCCACTGCCTTAAGTAATAGTCGTATTAGTAGCAGTAATGGTGGTGGTGGTACTACTAGTAAGGTTATGTTCACTATTATCTTACGCCTTTCGTAGATGCCGAGGTGCCGGAAGTTTGTCCCGCAGGAGTTCTTTTTATGCGCCCATATCTACAGACCATCGAAATATCACACGAGTGAGCCGGTGTCGAACCTGTCAAGTAGGGCTCAGAATGGTCTAATTTTAATTCTAGGACGGTAACAGTAACTATACGGAGTTCCGATTCGTTCTACTCAATTTATCACTTGCCAAAAGATCGGTCAGCTGACGTACAAACAACAAAAACGAGTGCTTTCCTCCCTTCACCTAACCTAAAACGTCACGACTCTTTGAACTAACCCTTGTCGTCAAAAGGTTACCTTCTCAGTCTTATTTGAAGGGCGTCTCGTCTTTGATAGAAATGAAAGAGTTTTACAAGTTCCTAGGCTTCAAAACTACGTTACATCGCAACACACGCACTTCGAAGATAGCGGGCTGTGTGTAGGCCACTGTACTGCACTGGTGCCCTACCGTTCGTAAGGAAGCCCGGGAGAGACACGAGCGTACTACAAACTTGTAACTTATTGCCGAACCGTGTCGTAATTTGAATAGCTACTTACCTGAAAGAACATAAAAGGAAATTGTTCGACTCTTTGAGGGGCTGCTAAATGCCGCGGTCGGTTGCTAGGACATGGCTTTCATTGTAATCACGACAGTGTCGATGACGTTGCATGGAAACCACCTTCCTCGCGATTTTCAAGGTGGGCGGGGAGTTTAGAAGCCTCGTTCCGCCCTTTAATAATCTTAATATTGGGAGAAATAGGACGTAGAATGATGTTATGTGCCATAAGAGGCCTGCAGGATAAGCTACACTAACCTAAAAGAATAAGAACAGCAAGTTTAGACATAGGGACGTACGATAGGAGGTACGAAAGTTAAAATCCTGGCACGAGTAATTGGAAGCGGTGCTAGGCTCAGCAAGGGTCCCCTAGGTCGACACACACACACACACACACACACACACACACACACACACACACACACACAGAGAGAGAGAGAGAGAGAGAGAGAGAGAGAGAGAGAGACGACGAATAATAATAATAATAATAATAATAATAATAATAATAATAATAATAATAACAACAACGATGATGATGATGTCGCCGCCGCCAGGTTAGGCCGGTCACCTAGGAGGAAATGCAATACTACGCTAAGCTTCGTTCCTGTATAGCCACGGGGTCGAAGAGCAGCAAAAGGTCTAGCTAGTTTCAGACGTAACAAAAAACGTGATTTAAGCAATTTCTGCTGGCCTGAGGCAAAAGTTGAAAGTAAGTTGTCGTACTGGGACTGGGAAACTTGGTAAAAAGGGAATTGAGCCAACGGCACGTGGTGTTCCCAAGCGGTCACCCATCCAAGTACTGACCACGCCCAATGTTGCTTAACTGCGGTGATCGGACGAGAACCGGTGTATTCAACATGGTATGGCCGTTGGCGAGAGAACGGAGCTTGAAACGTCCATACGAACCGCAAAGCGAGTTTCCTGGAGGTCTTTGTGGCGCGGGGGCGTTGGCAATGGTGCAGGGGTGTGCTCGGAGGTCGCCGTCGCGGAGCGGGCGCGGGTGGTTGTCGCGCTCCGCGGCGAAACGTACCCTAACTCGACTTAACCCCACTTCTCGTAACCTAACCCCAAAAAAACGCGCGCGCTGGCGCGCGCGCGCACACACACACGGGAAGTGTCGAGGGTTGTAATAATAATAATAATAATAATAATAATAATTACTGAAGGTGGTTGTGAAGGGGCCGGCGCTGTAGCGCAGGGGCAGCGTGCCTGCCTCGTAGCTGGGGGGCCCGGGTTCAATTCCCGGCCAGGCAAAGGAATTTTACCTCGATCTAATGGCTGCTTTGAGGTCCACTCAGCCTGCTTGCTTAGGGGCTGTAGTGCCATGGGGCTTGGTCTGGTTTTCATTGTAAAGGACAAAGCAGGAGGATTTTTAGCAATAAGGTAATGTAGTAGTAGTAGTAGTAGTAGTTCTTCCCTCCTTAGCTTATGATTTGAATGTTTTGCACTGTCTTTCGATGTATATGAAGTAGGACAGATAGATAAAATCAGAGTGGAGTTGATAACAAGGCTAACAGATGCTGCTCTTTTTTTTAAAGGTGTGGTGGCCCTGAAAAGGGCCGTTTGTTAAGAATGCAGCAAGGCAGAAAACCTGGCACCTTACTTGGAGCTGGTGTATTTGGTAACTGCCTTGGTACCCTCACTGACGGCGTGCTTGGCCAGCTCACCGGGCAACAGGAGGCGGACGGCAGTCTGGATCTCCCGACTGGTGATGGTGGAGCGCTTGTTGTAGTGGGCCAGACGGGAAGCCTCAGCGGCGATGCGCTCGAAGATGTCGTTGACAAAGCTGTTCATGATGCTCATCGCCTTGCTGGAGATGCCAGTATCAGGATGTACCTGTTTAAGCACCTTGTAGATGTAGATGGCATAGCTTTCCTTCCTCTTGCGCTTCTTCTTCTTGTCTCCCTTGGAGATGTTCTTCTGGGCCTTGCCGGCTTTCTTGGCTGCCTTTCCGCTTGTCTTGGGTGGCATGGTTGTCTGGGATGTCTCCTAGAAAGTAAATTTTTCGGCCCCCTTGCAATTCTTTTTAAGACCGAGAGGGCTGCATGCGACTAGCCAATGAGCGCAAGCTTACTGCAGCCTTATTGGTTGGCTCGTAACGTTGAGCAACCTTGCAGGCTACAAAACTGGTGCGCAGAGTGATTCGGTATCATTTTCCCTTCGAAGTAGAGCAGCAGAGCATCATAGCATCATGTCAGGACGAGGAAAGGGAGGAAAAGTGAAGGGCAAGTCCAAGAGTCGCTCCAGCCGTGCAGGCCTGCAGTTCCCTGTCGGCCGTATCCACCGTCTCCTCCGCAAGGGAAACTACGCTGAGCGAGTGGGTGCTGGGGCTCCTGTGTACCTGGCTGCAGTCATGGAATACCTGGCAGCTGAAGTTCTTGAGTTGGCGGGCAATGCAGCCCGTGACAACAAGAAGACCAGGATCATCCCTCGTCACTTACAGTTGGCCATCCGTAACGACGAGGAGTTGAACAAGTTGCTGTCTGGAGTGACCATTGCCCAGGGTGGTGTTCTGCCCAACATCCAGGCAGTGCTCCTGCCTAAGAAGACCGAGAAGAAGGCTTAAGTTCCTGTTCTCGGTCAGGGCGTTGGCTCACCGGAAAAATATAAATAAACGGCCCTTTTCAGGGCCACCAACTCCTTAAGATAAGAGCTGTTTGTCTATCATGCTGCTATAGCTATCTTAGCAGAAGTATGGAGAAATCCTGAAGTGATAGAGCAGTTCAGACAACTCTCCTAATAATAATGATAATAATAACAATAATGAGACACTGCAAATATGAGGGCATCTGTAACATTAGCCAGGAGAGCACAAGAATAGCCTTTCCTTTGAGGTTATTTATTTAAGGGGGAAATGAGTAAGGTAGCTCCAGGCCCCTCTTAATATTTAATTTTCAGAAGGGAAGGAAGAAGGAAGTACATTATAGATTTCTTTTCATTTCATTTATGCTGTATAATTCTGTTCTTGACTGCTGGATACTACCAACCTATGCATGTAAGAACACACACTTAACTAGAAAGGAAAGGAAAGGATACTTAAAGTAGTATATTTACAATACTTTGTCTTTTAGACGTGCACAGCAAGGAAGATAATGTTTGTTTTCTCTTGTTAGCATTAAAATGTAGACATCATAACTGATAATGAGGGCTTTTTTCCGTGCAGGTTTCGGGGAGATGACTGTTTTGAGAGGGAGAATAGCGCAAGCTACGTTAGAGGAGTACTGTAAGTGGGACTCTGTGCTCTTTTGAGAGGTAAGTGGTGGCCCTGAAAAGGGCCGTTTTTTAAATACTGCATGCTCACAAACGGGAGCACGCTCGGAGGAGACTTAACCACCAAAACCGTACAGGGTGCGTCCCTGCCTCTTGAGAGCATAGACGACATCCATGGCGGTCACGGTCTTCCTCTTGGCGTGCTCGGTGTAGGTGACGGCATCCCGGATAACGTTCTCCAGGAATACCTTGAGCACGCCACGGGTCTCCTCGTAGATAAGTCCCGAAATACGCTTGACTCCACCTCTGCGAGCGAGACGTCTGATGGCAGGCTTAGTGATGCCCTGGATGTTGTCTCGGAGCACCTTCCTGTGACGCTTGGCGCCTCCTTTGCCGAGTCCCTTGCCTCCCTTGCCTCGTCCGGTCATGATAGATCAGTAGAGCTGCGAGTTCAGAGCTAGAATGCGGCTGGCACTCGATCCGATCCGAACTCGTTTGCTGTCCTCTAGCGCCGCCCGTAGGGCGGCGCCAGGGGTTTTGTAAGGTGGGACCTCCGACCTATGCGGTCCTATGTCCCATACCTATGGGGGGGTGTTGCTTGGTGCAAGTTATTGCGTTCGGCTTTATTATGCTATATTTATTAGGTGGATTTATGTTAAGTAGTTTAAACATAAATTACCACTGCTAGTGCTACGTGTGTTTGCTTTGGTGATTCTAGCATAACATATATGTATTATTTATGATCTGGTGTCACTTTTCAGCGATTTTTGTGTAGTTTGTTTCGCCTGTGGAGCTGCAACCCTTGATACGTAAGTGTAAGGCAGTTGGACTAGCAGCGAATTTGCCGTAATTGTAGCGACTTTCTGTGGAGTATACTTCGCCGGTTGGGCTGCAACCCTTGAGACATAGTGGTAAGGCAGTTAGACTAGGGGACGTTTTGTGTGCTAGGGAGTGGAGTGTTACTTGATAATAGTGAGGCGTGCTCCAACGGGGTATGCAATTGGTGGTACGAGCATGCAGTACTTGTGGGCGCGGGGCTGTTTTCTTCATTTAATACAGTACTTTTCTTGTGTTTCGGAGTGGAAACTGGGAGTTATTATTATTATTAAAAGAGGTTTGGACAGGGTGCAATACAATGGTGGGTATTAAGTACTAATTAGCTACTTTTGGTCAAAATATTTACAAGGGGTGCCGTTTGTCTGTACATTAGTATATACAATATGATTTGTACATTATTTACATTGATATATGTGCATTTGTTAGTACTATTATTTACATTATTTACATTGATATTTGTGCATTTGTTAGTACCATTATTTACATTGTGTACAGTTTATACATTGTGTTTAGGCATTTGAATGTTAATAGTGTCGTTGCTGTATGTGCCGTTAGTAGCTATAGGCTGTTTGTTGGTTATGTCATGGCAGGGTATCAGGGTTAGTTAGTCTTAGTTGTCAGGTAGGGTGGTTTGACTGGCTATAACAGTATTAATGTTTTGGGGTGTTTCTTTTTGTAGTAGACATGTTCGTCCATTTCCGCTATTTCTTTAATTAGCGGGTTTTCAGTTTTTGGAAGGGTACTGTAGAAATGCTTTGCCTGAGCAATGATTTCTTCCTTTATTGTTTTGATGCCATATTTTTTGCGGACGTCGGAGTTTCTTGTATACATAGGCGAGTTGTCAATGATTCTTAACAGTTTGTTCTGTTGGATTTGAAGGCGATTTATGTAGCAGTCCTTTGCCGTACCCCATGCAGGGGCCGCATACAATAGGATAGTTCGAATGAGAGCTTTAAATAGGATTAACTTATTGGTGGTGGATAATTTGGATCGTCGGGAGATAAGACTGTAGATGCTGTGTGCTGCCTGTTGTGCTTTGGTAATGGCGTAGTGGATATGGCTGCGGAATTTAAGCCTTTGATCTAAGATGACTCCCAGATATTTAGCCTCTGGGGACCATTGAATTTGAGTGTTATTTATTGTGATGAAGCTTGTTGGTTTGTGGTGCCAAACTGTTGTGTGAAGGACTGCAGCAGTTTTGAGGGGGTTCACCTTGATACGCCATCTTTTAAACCAATCCATTAAATTGTCTATAGCCAGTTGCGTTTTGTTTACTGCGACCTGGACTTTGAAGGAATCAGCAGAGATTAAGGTATCGTCAGCATACATTGCTATATCTGTGCCATTAGTTTTTGGAATGTCATAGGCGAAAATGAGGTATAGTAACGGCCCTAATATGCTGCCTTGCGGGACACCAGCCCTTATTTTTTTATGAGCAGATTCTTTGCCGTTAACCAGTACAAAGAATTTACGATCATGGAGGTAGCTGCTAATTATCTTCCAGTACATTGGGTCAATGTGGAGATTTTTTAGCTTGAATAATAGGCCTTCGATCCAGACTCGATCAAAGGCTTCGGCAATGTCTAGGTATATAACGGGTCTTGCTCTATTGCAGTTGAGGGATTTTGTTATAATGTTGACTATTCTTATTAGCTGCTGGGTAGTGGAATGATGCGGCCTGAATCCGAATTGCTCGTTTGGGATGGCATTTTTGATAGAAGCAGTTTCTAGTAGCCTATAGTGAATGAGCTTTTCTAGTACTTTTCCAAGACTGTCAAGAAGACTGATTGGGCGATAGCTGTTCGGGTTAGAAGGGGTCTTATTGGGTTTTAGTATTGGGATAATTTTTGCTGTTTTCCATTTGGTTGGGAAATAGCCAATTCTTAGGGCAGCATTGAAGATTTCTACTATTCTTTCAGTAACCGAAATGGGCAGTTCCTTTAGTATTTTGTTATGCACTCCATCAGGTCCAGGGGCCTTTTGATCTTTTAGCGATTTGATAATTTTTCGTACTTCCCTTACTGTAGTAAGTCTAGGAGTACCTAGTAATTCGGATTCTTTGTATCTTTTCACTTCCTCCTCAACTTGTTGAGTGAAGGCTGGGTCGTTGGGCGAAGTGTTAGGCGTGAATCTATTCTCAAGTCCTTGAGCAAGCATTTCAGCTTTGCCTAAGTCATTGATTGCTGTTTGGTTGTCTATTTTTAGAGTCGGAATGTCTCTTCTGGTGGTTTTTAGGGCCCTGGTCATGTGCCATAGACTGTGGTCCTTAGTTGAGAGGTTTTGGAGGGTAATTTGCCAGTTTTTATTAGAAAATTCTTGAAGTGCTTCCTTGCATTGCTTGGTTAGTTGATTATAGAGTACTTTGTGGCGAGGTAGCCTATATTTTTGCCAGAGTTTGCGTGCTGCCCTTTTCGATCTGATGAGGTTTAATAATTCAGGCGTGAGATCTTTCTTGTTGCTTTTTGCCAGCCCTTTTTTGGAGTATTTGGCTGCTGTTTTAATGCTTGCTATGATTTCGGATATGGCAGCGTCTATATTTTCTTTTGTATGGATGGTTTCGGGTTTGCCTTTGTAGTATTGGTTTAGGATCTTTCTAAACTCTACCCAGTTGATATTTTTAATATTGATGGCATCCGATTTTTGTTTTGTAGTGGATGTTCCCACAGTCATTATGACAGGATTATGGTCAGAATCTGTTGCTATTAATGTTTGCAGGTCAACTGGAGTATTTACATCTCTGAGTACTGCAATATCCAGGACGTCAGGGTTGTGGCGAGGGTTCCTGGGCACGTAAGTTGGTTCCACTGGACCGATGGCCACTACGGGGTTTTTGTTGCAGTAGGTGAGTAGTTTTTGTCCGGATTTATTGATTACTTTGGAATTCCAGCTGGGGTGCTTGGAGTTTAAGTCTCCAGCGACAATCGTTGGTAAGTTGTGTCCCATGAGGTAGTCCATGTCTGAATGAAAGAGCTTTTTAGCTGGGGATTTGTAAGCAGAAATTAGGAGTAGTGGGCCAATAGTAGTATGGATTTTTATTGCTGTAGTTTCGATTGTATTTAAGGCAGGGATGAAAATACGTTCGTGCTTTAAGTAGTGTTTTATGATGATTGCAGTGCCTCCTTTGTTCCGTACTCCAGGACGGTCGTCTCGGTAGGTTTTGTAACCTGGTATTCTGAATTTACTTTTTTCTTTCAGACCAGTTTCCTGTAGTAGGGCAATGTCAATTTCTTGTTCTGTGAGAATCTGGGTGAATTCAATTTTCTTAGGGAGGATACAGTCAGCATTCCATATGAGGATGCGAAGTTGGCGGCCTTGATGTGAGTTAGCTATATTACTTCTTACTGCCATGGCTGAGGAAAATATATTGCAGGGCAACTTGAGCGCTAGTGCGGTTTTCTGGCGGATAGAGGATGTTGAACATCATGTCATTTATTTGTGCAGCGATACCTGTTGAATACAATCTCTCTGAGAGAAGGTGAAATTGCTCGTGTATCGGTAGATTGTGCAGTTGCTGCCGGGCTACTTCGTGGTCGTCTGATAGTTGTATGCTGGGACGAACCAAGGTTGCACTCGAGGCCCCTCGCTTTTGTTGAAAGTGCCTGGCCCCGGTGACGTCAGCACCGCCCGGCCAATGGGAGTGCAGCTGCTACCGAGGGTGGGGGAAGCGAAGCAATAAAACAGTCGGGCAGCAAGCCCCCGAACCATTCTTCCTGGGACGAGTCGACAGTGAGCACGTGATGGCCCGTACTAAGCAGACTGCACGTAAATCTACCGGAGGCAAGGCCCCGCGCAAGCAACTGGCCACCAAGGCTGCCCGTAAGAGCGCGCCTGCCACCGGAGGAGTGAAGAAGCCTCATCGCTACAGGCCCGGTACCGTGGCCCTGCGTGAGATCAGACGCTACCAGAAGAGCACTGAGCTTCTGATCCGCAAGCTGCCCTTCCAGCGGCTGGTGAGAGAGATAGCTCAGGACTTCAAGACCGACCTGCGCTTCCAGAGCTCGGCTGTCATGGCCTTGCAGGAGGCCAGTGAGGCCTACCTGGTGGGTCTTTTTGAAGACACCAACTTGTGTGCCATCCACGCCAAGCGTGTCACCATCATGCCTAAGGACATCCAGCTCGCCCGCCGCATCCGTGGCGAACGTGCCTAAGTCCGGTGCTTGTCTTATGGCTGGAGCTTTACCAAACGGCCCTTTTCAGGGCCACCAAAATTTCCTAGAAGAGTAGTTATTGTCTCTCTGGTCTAGGATAGAAGGAAAACGAAAAGAAAAAAAGCTAGTGGTTCCTCTAGGTTCAAGGAAAAATCTAAGAGTAACAGAATATAATAATAATAACAATAATAATAATAATAATAATAATAATAATAATAATAATAATAATAATCTTGAGTATTGAGTACAATAATTCATTAATTAATATCTAGGACGTGATAGTAATAATAATAATAATAATAATAATAATAATAATAATAATAACAACAACAACAGCAACAGCAAAAGTGCAGTAAGTAAGGATAAAGAAAAATGTAGTTAAGTACAATAATAATGAAATTTGAAGAGTGAGTCGCCCCGCAATGAGACAAACTAGCCTGTTTAGGAGGCAGAGATAGGAGAGGCCAGGGTTCCAGCCTTGGACAGTGACTGACATAATATGCTCTCTTGGGGAATAAAATTGATGGCCCTGATAAGGGCCGTTTTTCCTCTGCTCCTACGAGAGCAAGAGGTGCGTGTAGAAGGAAGCAAGAACATGAAATGTCCTCACTTCCTTTTTGCTGGTGCCTTTTTAGGCGAGGCCTTGGGCTTAGCGGCCTTTTTAGGCTTAGGTGCCTTAGGTTTCTTAGTGGGCACCTTGGCGGCCTTCTTAGCCTTGGAAGGAGCCTTCTGCTTGGGTTTGGGAGCAGGAGCGGCCTTCTTCTTCTCGGCAGGCTTTTTGGAAATGGCTTTCTTGGCTGCAGCCTTGGCTCCACCAGCCTTCTTCGCCTTGGGGATGCGCTTCTCCTTGGGGGCAGCGGACCGCTTGACAGGGGCTGCGCTGGCCTTCTCCGGCTTGGCAGCCGAAGCGAGCTTGAAGGAACCTGAAGCTCCCTTCCCCTTGGTCTGGACCAGCTCTCCGGAAGCCACGGCAGATTTCAGGTACTTCTTGATGAAAGGGGCCAGCTTCTCAGAGTCCACCTTGTAGTTGGCAGAGATGTACTTCTTGATAGCCTGCAGAGAAGATCCACCTCGTTCCTTCAGGCTCTTGATGGCACTGCCCACCATCTCGGAGGTTTTCGGATGGGCAGGCTTGGTGCGAGGTTTCTTCGATGCAGAAGCCTTGCTCTTCTTGGGCGACGCCTGGGCCGGAGCCGAGGCGGGTGCAGATGCTGCCGATGCTGTTGCTGTGTCAGCCATGGTCACGATGAGAATGTGTTCGCGCGCCCTGGTCATCCGTATGTTCCACCTATCTCCGAGGAGATAGGTGGTTTGTAACGTGCCGATACCGGTGCGCTATTCCGCGCTCCTCTGTCGGACTGTTGTGTGTGTTAGTGTCAGTTGTGTGAATTATTGTGTTTTATTTGACAGTTTATGTATGCTCATGGTCACCCATCCAGTGGGTGACCACGCTCAATGTTGCTTTGACAGTATGTGTGCTCGCGGTCACCCATCCAGTGGGTGACCACGCCCGATGTTGCTTTGGCAGTTTGTGTGTGTATTTTATTTTTATTGTTGTGTGTGTGAGTGTTGATCGTATGTGTTATGTGTGTGTGGCCGTGTGTGTATGTGTGTAACCAAGACTCGCTACATTCAGTGTCACGGTGACACAGCAGTACGTGTTTGTCGGTTGTGGTTGTTCTGGGGTGACCAGGAGCAGACCACACCCTCTTGCGTTCGGAGGTTTGCAATGGGAATTACCGACGTCGTTAAGCAGTGACTCATACATAGGTGACTGGCGCCACCATATTTGTGTGAGTGTGCGGTGTTAAATTTGGAAAAGCATCGGTTAGGTGTTAATTTCTGAGGAAAATATTGAGCATCTGTAATTGGCAGTTTGTTGGCACCCGCATCGGCTGTACCCTTGTTCTGTGGTTTAGGAAGTGAGGGTTTAATTTGGGAAGAAGGATTCTTGGCGGGACGTGGATACTTGGTCTTGGATTCAGGGGCTCAGCTACTCGATCCACTGAGTTGACCCTGAATTGTAAGCAGTTAGTTGAAGGGGGGGGGGATAGGGGGCGGGGACAGGGAGGGAACCAACAGTCCAGGTTCTCGTCCAGGGAGAGTGATGTCCCTGGCCAGGGAGAGTGAAGTCCCTAGTTTTAACGAGAGAGGAAGGTTGGCTGGGCACTCGTCCCGGGTAGGAGTCCTAGGCATAAGGAGAGTGAAGTCCCTATGTTTTACGAGTGAGGGAAACCGGTCGCAGGCGAGGAGGGTGCCTTTGACCGGGGGGGGGTCCTAGGTTACAGTGCGAACCGTAAAGAAGGACTTGGATGGGGGAGATCATGGGGCAGGGAGGGGTACGTTTGATTTAACGGTCAAACGCACTAGGCGGACCAATTTGTGGCTATCAGTTACCCTCTGTTGCCCGAGTCGTGACAGGGCTAGTTTTTTATACGTGGTTAACGCCACAGACAAGTCACGAACTCAGGACAGCAGGGCAACGTCAGTTACGTAGTCTGTTGCAGGGCTGCCGCGTAGACTCGAACTTGGAGACCTGTACATGCTGTACTTGACTTGGAAGCAGTACAAGGGCTGTAACAAGTCTAAAAACGGCGGTTTACTTGAAGTGAGCAGACTATGAGGCTTGATTGGTCGCTGGATTGATAGCCGCGCTGTGATTGGTCGGTGGCGCTTGACGGGCCAGCACGGGGTGAGGACCCGGCTGGAGGTGGCCGCGGGAGCCACGAGCTCCCGCACTTGGCGGCCATGTTGGATTTGCTGGGTGGGCTAGCTCCTTGGCTGCTAGCCCGGCTGCTACGATGCTTCCCTCTCACGCACCCCCAGCCCCCGCAGGGGCAGAGGAAAAACAGAGCCAAGATGGAGTGGCTCCGTCCAGGCGGAGTGCTAGGCCTGGACGTGTTGTCATGTGTGTGTTCGCGCGCTCCCCTGGTTATCTGAGTGTATCAGGCTACTCGGACCGCGCAGGAAACAGCAGTGGCTGGCTGTCGGGTGGGTTGCGCGGCGACAAGTTGGGGACGTGCTTCCTAGCTCCTTTCTCGTGCTCCCTGCGTCTTTAAGGGGTGGGTTACAATCAGGGTTCGGTTAGGAAGGGATAGTCAAAGGTTTGACGCTGCTCCTCAGGTGGCAGAAGTACTCGTCACCTTGCTTCGGGCGTCCTGATGGAGGTGCGTTCGATGGGCAGCATTTCACCAGCCGCCTCTCCATGCCGACGTTTAGGGGCGGCCGTCGTCGTCGCGACGCCCCCGGGAGTGACCCCCTCTTACCTGAAGGAAGCCCAATCCTTCCTCTAGCAATGGAGCTGAACGGCCATCCTCAGGCTCTAACCCCTTCCGAGTGAGAGCAAAGGCAAGTCAGCCTTTAGGTAGTTTTCCACAGAGTGAAGCAGACCTGCTGTAATCTGCCTCTTGTAGCTTTGCTTGAAAGGACCTACAGGATAAAGGACATAAGTTAGAAGCTAGCCTCCATGACTCGTTCGACTCCTGCTTTCCTGCTGGTAGCGCCAATCTCGTAAAGTCCTAGCCTTTAGGCCTCTATTTATAAGGCTCTCAACTCTGTACAGTCTCTCACATCCAGCAGCTTTCAGCCCCTGTCGGGGGTCGAAAGCTCAGGTTGGGAAAAGGGACAGCCTGCCCAAGGGAACCTCTAGATGTTTCTTAGGGCATAATTAAATTTCCAGTTCGCTACAGAGCCTGTACCGCCTCAGGAGAGGCTTCACCCCTCGCCTGCTGGATGGAGGCATTGTGAGTCGTATCTTACTGCCTCCAGTGGGCTGCGAAGGCAGGATCGAGAACACCGTGACGGAGGAAGGGGCAGTCAGTCCAGACTCTTCAAAGAACAGATTTCCTGTACCAGGAGATGATAAGTCTGTCAGTTTGATAGACCTGGCAACATCCCTTACCTTCGGTCAAATTTCTTTAGGATGAGAGACCCTTTGAGACAGCAACTCAGCAGATTTATTGGAAGGAAGGAAGGAAGGAAGGAAGGAAGGAAGGAAGGAAGGAAGGAAGGAAGGAAGGAAGGACCATGGTTTCCCAACAAACTTCTCTGCAAGACATTGCCACAACTTACAAGGGAAAAAATGTAAAGGTTTGAGGTGCTGCAACACTCATACAGCTAACATCTCACTTAAATGGTCCTGAAAGAAAGAAAGAAAGAAAGAAAGAAAGAAAGAAAGAAAGACAGAAAGAAAGAAAGAAAGAAAGAAAGAAAGGAAAATAATAATAATAATAATAATAATAATAATAATAATAATAATAATAATAATAATAATAATAATAATAATAATAAGAAGAAGAAGAAGAAGAAGAAGAAGAAGAAGAAGAAGAAGTTGTGTTTAATGACCCTTCAATAGGAGTTTATTTTTTGAGAGAAGCTAGTGTTTTTACCTTGAATATGTATACTCTGAACGAGGTGAAGCAGAATTTGAAGCCAACTGATCGCGCCGAGACTCGATCTTGCTACCCACCTTCATCATACAGAGTAGCGTATGACGATGATGATGATGATGATGATGATGATGATGATGATGGTAGTAATAACTGTATCCAAAATTCAGGTAACATCAGTTTTTACTCGCAAAATGGTTTCATGATTTCTTTGGCTAAGAGAACCAAGCGGTAACCCTAACCTCGAAAATGAATTGTCGCTCTCGATTTATAAGATGCCCTTTCTTTCTTCGGCCTAGTCGCTATCTAGTCGGCAGTCGTTTGAAATCGTGCAGGTTTCTGCATGGTTCGACGTGCGTATCCTACTAGCAGTTGAAGTCAGCGTGAAATTAAGTACAGTACAGTAACTATGTGTAAGATCTCCTTCACTTGGTGAGACAAGTTGTAGGGCCAAATAAAGGTACAGAGAGCAGAGAGAGCATTACATAACATAGAGCTAAATATGCACTGTACTTGGGTTGATGGTGTATTATACTGAACGCCCTCTTCCCCCCCTCCCCCTGCCATTACATCTTTACTGAATGATTCTGCACAACGTTCCCTGCTGTTAATATTAATCCCCTACTGGGTTTTAGCTTAACGGTATCACTCGGTAATCATCATCATCATGACAGCCTCTGTCCTTCATGCTAAAAATCAGCTGCAGAGAAAAGGACCCTTTGTGTTCTTGCCATTATTATTATTATTATTATTATTATTATTATTATTATTATTATTATTATTATTATTATTATTATTATCATTATCATTTACCTCAGCGAATGAAAGCCCATGTATGAACATTTTTTTGTACATAAGCAACGATCAGCTGCTTTACCGACACCTTGTAATCCAAGAAAGAAAGAAAGAAAGAAAGAAAGAAAGAAAGAAAGAAAGTAAGTATAGGGGTACCTAACCACTCCTGAAAACTACTTTCATTGAAGGTTGTACTAGGCCAAACTCTAGAGACCTCTTACTAAATGGTACCATACTACAGGGCAGGTGTAAAAAATAGTTAATGAAACCGTATAATGAAAGGTACAGACTTAAGAGCAAGTGGCGTACTGGCTTATTATCCCTCCCTTCCAGGACCCTTCTTGCAACCACTAACCACCACCTACACCCCTGCCCAAGCAGTATTCGAGCATCGGGCTGTGTGATGTGGTCGCCTTAGAAGTTTGTGCTAGACAATACCCCAAAGAAAGTAGGTGGTTTAAGACAGGCAATAAAGTTTTAAGTTTTACTCCTCTTCCCTCAAATATGAAGAGAAGTACACCATAATGAGGGGTACTAAGCCATTTAAATTCATGACAGAGACCTGATGATTCTTAGCCCTGCTGATCTAGGGTGACACTTGATATAACCAGGCCAGACCCAGTACCTGAATATTTTTAGGTTATCCAAGCCAAACCTGGGTTATATATTGCCCGAAATATGTAGCATCTACCCTGTAATTAGAAGATGCAGGTGTGACTTCACGACTGGTGATGATATAACGGAGCACAATTTAGCATGTTAGGTACTAGTAGATCCACGATCAGCCCTAGCCGTGTCTGATGCAGAAATCCTAACCTGACTTGGGAAGAACGGTAACTTATTTCTTTCTTTCTTTCTTTCTTTCTTTCTTTCCTTGAACGCTAGCCTGTAGTAGTAAGGCAAGAGGCAGTGATCAGGTGGTCAGCAAAAGGACACATTATTGCTTGAGTTCGAAATTGTCCACTGCCTTAAGTAATAGTCGTATTAGTAGCAGTAATGGTGGTGGTGGTACTACTAGTAAGGTTATGTTCACTATTATCTTACGCCTTTCGTAGATGCCGAGGTGCCGGAAGTTTGTCCCGCAGGAGTTCTTTTTATGCGCCCATATCTACAGACCATCGAAATATCACACGAGTGAGCCGGTGTCGAACCTGTCAAGTAGGGCTCAGAATGGTCTAATTTTAACTAGGACGGTAACAGTAACTATACGGAGTTCCGATTCGTTCTACTCAATTTATCACTTGCCAAAAGATCGGTCAGCTGACGTACAAACAACAAAAACGAGTGCTTTCCTCCCTTCACCTAACCTAAAACGTCACGACTCTTTGAACTAACCCTTGTCGTCAAAAGGTTACCTTCTCAGTCTTATTTGAAGGGCGTCTCGTCTTTGATAGAAATGAAAGAGTTTTACAAGTTCCTAGGCTTCAAAACTACGTTACATCGCAACACACGCACTTCGAAGATAGCGGGCTGTGTGTAGGCCACTGTACTGCACTGGTGCCCTACCGTTCGTAAGGAAGCCCGGGAGAGACACGAGCGTACTACAAACTTGTAACTTATTGCCGAACCGTGTCGTAATTTGAATAGCTACTTACCTGAAAGAACATAAAAGGAAATTGTTCGACTCTTTGAGGGGCTGCTAAATGCCGCGGTCGGTTGCTAGGACATGGCTTTCATTGTAATCACGACAGTGTCGATGACGTTGCATGGAAACCACCTTCCTCGCGATTTTCAAGGTGGGCGGGGAGTTTAGAAGCCTCGTTCCGCCCTTTAATAATCTTAATATTGGGAGAAATAGGACGTAGAATGATGTTATGTGCCATAAGAGGCCTGCAGGATAAGCTACACTAACCTAAAAGAATAAGAACAGCAAGTTTAGACATAGGGACGTACGATAGGAGGTACGAAAGTTAAAATCCTGGCACGAGTAATTGGAAGCGGTGCTAGGCTCAGCAAGGGTCCCCTAGGTCGACACACACACACACACACACACACACACACACACACACACACACACACAGAGAGAGAGAGAGAGAGAGAGAGAGAGAGAGAGAGAGACGACGAATAATAATAATAATAATAATAATAATAATAATAATAATAATAATAATAACAACAACAACGATGATGATGATGTCGCCGCCGCCAGGTTAGGCCGGTCACCTAGGAGGAAATGCAATACTACGCTAAGCTTCGTTCCTGTATAGCCACGGGGTCGAAGAGCAGCAAAAGGTCTAGCTAGTTTCAGACGTAACAAAAAACGTGATTTAAGCAATTTCTGCTGGCCTGAGGCAAAAGTTGAAAGTAAGTTGTCGTACTGGGACTGGGAAACTTGGTAAAAAGGGAATTGAGCCAACGGCACGTGGTGTTCCCAAGCGGTCACCCATCCAAGTACTGACCACGCCCAATGTTGCTTAACTGCGGTGATCGGACGAGAACCGGTGTATTCAACATGGTATGGCCGTTGGCGAGAGAACGGAGCTTGAAACGTCCATACGAACCGCAAAGCGAGTTTCCTGGAGGTCTTTGTGGCGCGGGGGCGTTGGCAATGGTGCAGGGGTGTGCTCGGAGGTCGCCGTCGCGGAGCGGGCGCGGGTGGTTGTCGCGCTCCGCGGCGAAACGTACCCTAACTCGACTTAACCCCACTTCTCGTAACCTAACCCCAAAAAAACGCGCGCGCTGGCGCGCGCGCGCACACACACACGGGAAGTGTCGAGGGTTGTAATAATAATAATAATAATAATAATAATAATTACTGAAGGTGGTTGTGAAGGGGCCGGCGCTGTAGCGCAGGGGCAGCGTGCCTGCCTCGTAGCTGGGGGGCCCGGGTTCAATTCCCGGCCAGGCAAAGGAATTTTACCTCGATCTAATGGCTGCTTTGAGGTCCACTCAGCCTGCTTGCTTAGGGGCTGTAGTGCCATGGGGCTTGGTCTGGTTTTCATTGTAAAGGACAAAGCAGGAGGATTTTTAGCAATAAGGTAATGTAGTAGTAGTAGTAGTAGTAGTTCTTCCCTCCTTAGCTTATGATTTGAATGTTTTGCACTGTCTTTCGATGTATATGAAGTAGGACAGATAGATAAAATCAGAGTGGAGTTGATAACAAGGCTAACAGATGCTGCTCTTTTTTTTAAAGGTGTGGTGGCCCTGAAAAGGGCCGTTTGTTAAGAATGCAGCAAGGCAGAAAACCTGGCACCTTACTTGGAGCTGGTGTATTTGGTAACTGCCTTGGTACCCTCACTGACGGCGTGCTTGGCCAGCTCACCGGGCAACAGGAGGCGGACGGCAGTCTGGATCTCCCGACTGGTGATGGTGGAGCGCTTGTTGTAGTGGGCCAGACGGGAAGCCTCAGCGGCGATGCGCTCGAAGATGTCGTTGACAAAGCTGTTCATGATGCTCATCGCCTTGCTGGAGATGCCAGTATCAGGATGTACCTGTTTAAGCACCTTGTAGATGTAGATGGCATAGCTTTCCTTCCTCTTGCGCTTCTTCTTCTTGTCTCCCTTGGAGATGTTCTTCTGGGCCTTGCCGGCTTTCTTGGCTGCCTTTCCGCTTGTCTTGGGTGGCATGGTTGTCTGGGATGTCTCCTAGAAAGTAAATTTTTCGGCCCCCTTGCAATTCTTTTTAAGACCGAGAGGGCTGCATGCGACTAGCCAATGAGCGCAAGCTTACTGCAGCCTTATTGGTTGGCTCGTAACGTTGAGCAACCTTGCAGGCTACAAAACTGGTGCGCAGAGTGATTCGGTATCATTTTCCCTTCGAAGTAGAGCAGCAGAGCATCATAGCATCATGTCAGGACGAGGAAAGGGAGGAAAAGTGAAGGGCAAGTCCAAGAGTCGCTCCAGCCGTGCAGGCCTGCAGTTCCCTGTCGGCCGTATCCACCGTCTCCTCCGCAAGGGAAACTACGCTGAGCGAGTGGGTGCTGGGGCTCCTGTGTACCTGGCTGCAGTCATGGAATACCTGGCAGCTGAAGTTCTTGAGTTGGCGGGCAATGCAGCCCGTGACAACAAGAAGACCAGGATCATCCCTCGTCACTTACAGTTGGCCATCCGTAACGACGAGGAGTTGAACAAGTTGCTGTCTGGAGTGACCATTGCCCAGGGTGGTGTTCTGCCCAACATCCAGGCAGTGCTCCTGCCTAAGAAGACCGAGAAGAAGGCTTAAGTTCCTGTTCTCGGTCAGGGCGTTGGCTCACCGGAAAAATATAAATAAACGGCCCTTTTCAGGGCCACCAACTCCTTAAGATAAGAGCTGTTTGTCTATCATGCTGCTATAGCTATCTTAGCAGAAGTATGGAGAAATCCTGAAGTGATAGAGCAGTTCAGACAACTCTCCTAATAATAATGATAATAATAACAATAATGAGACACTGCAAATATGAGGGCATCTGTAACATTAGCCAGGAGAGCACAAGAATAGCCTTTCCTTTGAGGTTATTTATTTAAGGGGGAAATGAGTAAGGTAGCTCCAGGCCCCTCTTAATATTTAATTTTCAGAAGGGAAGGAAGAAGGAAGTACATTATAGATTTCTTTTCATTTCATTTATGCTGTATAATTCTGTTCTTGACTGCTGGATACTACCAACCTATGCATGTAAGAACACACACTTAACTAGAAAGGAAAGGAAAGGATACTTAAAGTAGTATATTTACAATACTTTGTCTTTTAGACGTGCACAGCAAGGAAGATAATGTTTGTTTTCTCTTGTTAGCATTAAAATGTAGACATCATAACTGATAATGAGGGCTTTTTTCCGTGCAGGTTTCGGGGAGATGACTGTTTTGAGAGGGAGAATAGCGCAAGCTACGTTAGAGGAGTACTGTAAGTGGGACTCTGTGCTCTTTTGAGAGGTAAGTGGTGGCCCTGAAAAGGGCCGTTTTTTAAATACTGCATGCTCACAAACGGGAGCACGCTCGGAGGAGACTTAACCACCAAAACCGTACAGGGTGCGTCCCTGCCTCTTGAGAGCATAGACGACATCCATGGCGGTCACGGTCTTCCTCTTGGCGTGCTCGGTGTAGGTGACGGCATCCCGGATAACGTTCTCCAGGAATACCTTGAGCACGCCACGGGTCTCCTCGTAGATAAGTCCCGAAATACGCTTGACTCCACCTCTGCGAGCGAGACGTCTGATGGCAGGCTTAGTGATGCCCTGGATGTTGTCTCGGAGCACCTTCCTGTGACGCTTGGCGCCTCCTTTGCCGAGTCCCTTGCCTCCCTTGCCTCGTCCGGTCATGATAGATCAGTAGAGCTGCGAGTTCAGAGCTAGAATGCGGCTGGCACTCGAGGCCCCTCGCTTTTGTTGAAAGTGCCTGGCCCCGGTGACGTCAGCACCGCCCGGCCAATGGGAGTGCAGCTGCTACCGAGGGTGGGGGAAGCGAAGCAATAAAACAGTCGGGCAGCAAGCCCCCGAACCATTCTTCCTGGGACGAGTCGACAGTGAGCACGTGATGGCCCGTACTAAGCAGACTGCACGTAAATCTACCGGAGGCAAGGCCCCGCGCAAGCAACTGGCCACCAAGGCTGCCCGTAAGAGCGCGCCTGCCACCGGAGGAGTGAAGAAGCCTCATCGCTACAGGCCCGGTACCGTGGCCCTGCGTGAGATCAGACGCTACCAGAAGAGCACTGAGCTTCTGATCCGCAAGCTGCCCTTCCAGCGGCTGGTGAGAGAGATAGCTCAGGACTTCAAGACCGACCTGCGCTTCCAGAGCTCGGCTGTCATGGCCTTGCAGGAGGCCAGTGAGGCCTACCTGGTGGGTCTTTTTGAAGACACCAACTTGTGTGCCATCCACGCCAAGCGTGTCACCATCATGCCTAAGGACATCCAGCTCGCCCGCCGCATCCGTGGCGAACGTGCCTAAGTCCGGTGCTTGTCTTATGGCTGGAGCTTTACCAAACGGCCCTTTTCAGGGCCACCAAAATTTCCTAGAAGAGTAGTTATTGTCTCTCTGGTCTAGGATAGAAGGAAAACGAAAAGAAAAAAAGCTAGTGGTTCCTCTAGGTTCAAGGAAAAATCTAAGAGTAACAGAATATAATAATAATAACAATAATAATAATAATAATAATAATAATAATAATAATAATAATCTTGAGTATTGAGTACAATAATTCATTAATTAATATCTAGGACGTGATAGTAATAATAATAATAATAATAATAATAATAATAATAATAATAATAACAACAACAACAGCAACAGCAAAAGTGCAGTAAGTAAGGATAAAGAAAAATGTAGTTAAGTACAATAATAATGAAATTTGAAGAGTGAGTCGCCCCGCAATGAGACAAACTAGCCTGTTTAGGAGGCAGAGATAGGAGAGGCCAGGGTTCCAGCCTTGGACAGTGACTGACATAATATGCTCTCTTGGGGAATAAAATTGATGGCCCTGATAAGGGCCGTTTTTCCTCTGCTCCTACGAGAGCAAGAGGTGCGTGTAGAAGGAAGCAAGAACATGAAATGTCCTCACTTCCTTTTTGCTGGTGCCTTTTTAGGCGAGGCCTTGGGCTTAGCGGCCTTTTTAGGCTTAGGTGCCTTAGGTTTCTTAGTGGGCACCTTGGCGGCCTTCTTAGCCTTGGAAGGAGCCTTCTGCTTGGGTTTGGGAGCAGGAGCGGCCTTCTTCTTCTCGGCAGGCTTTTTGGAAATGGCTTTCTTGGCTGCAGCCTTGGCTCCACCAGCCTTCTTCGCCTTGGGGATGCGCTTCTCCTTGGGGGCAGCGGACCGCTTGACAGGGGCTGCGCTGGCCTTCTCCGGCTTGGCAGCCGAAGCGAGCTTGAAGGAACCTGAAGCTCCCTTCCCCTTGGTCTGGACCAGCTCTCCGGAAGCCACGGCAGATTTCAGGTACTTCTTGATGAAAGGGGCCAGCTTCTCAGAGTCCACCTTGTAGTTGGCAGAGATGTACTTCTTGATAGCCTGCAGAGAAGATCCACCTCGTTCCTTCAGGCTCTTGATGGCACTGCCCACCATCTCGGAGGTTTTCGGATGGGCAGGCTTGGTGCGAGGTTTCTTCGATGCAGAAGCCTTGCTCTTCTTGGGCGACGCCTGGGCCGGAGCCGAGGCGGGTGCAGATGCTGCCGATGCTGTTGCTGTGTCAGCCATGGTCACGATGAGAATGTGTTCGCGCGCTCCCTGGTCATCCGTATGTTCCACCTATCTCCGTAGAGATAGATGGTTTGTGAGGTGCCGATACCGGTGCGCTGTTCCGCGCTCCTCTGTCGGCTTTTATGTGTTGTTGACTGTTGTGTGATTTTTCTTATGTGTATAATTGATCAGTTATGTGTTAGGTTCATTATTATAGTGGGTTTCTGTGTGCGTATGTGTTTTGGTCACCCATCCAGTGGGTGACCATTCCCAATGTTGCTTAACTGTCTGTGTGTGTGCTTGTGTGTATGTGTGTGTGTGAGTGTTGTGCGTCTGAGTAGTAGTGTTGTGAGTGTGTTAATTTGGCCGGGGAAAAACGTGACATTCCGTGATCATGGCTAGCACAGTTTGTGTATACGATGTTGCTTGCCCTGATTATAGGGCTTGCATAGCTAGTGTTGCTTTCAGAAGTTTGCAACGCTACATCGTATTTACTGTCGCAGCATACTATTTTGTGTTGTAAAATAGCAGCTATTGCGGGTGTTATGTAAAGAACAGCATTAGGTGTTAAATTTGGAAAGTAGTGAGCATCTGATATGTGCAGTTGTTGGCACACCGCCTCGGCTGTACCCGAGTTCCAGTGCTTTGGAAGTGAGGACAATTGCTTGGTGGTTCTTCTTGGCGGGAGGGGGGGGGATTAGTTAATGATAAGCTGTCTAGTGGGCATGGGAATTGTGGGCTGATTCTGGGGTGTAAGGAGTTTGAGTAGTAGTAGATGGATGAGGGTAGAGATGTCCTGGTTTATTTGGATGGGTTGTTCTGGGGTGGTAGGTACTGGGTTCGACTGGGTGGGTACTGGGATCGACTGAGGAGAGACTGGTGTACTGCGTGTGAATAGGTGCCGTGAATGTTTGTGATGTGCTCTGACTGCCTTTTTAATGAAGGGGCATCCAGGGAAAGAGGCGGCGTGGCCGCCTTGACAGTTAGCACACTTAGCCTCGTTCCGTGGGACCGTGCAGACAGTGTGACGGTGGGAACCACCACATCTGTTGCAGCGGGTGGGTTCAGTGCAATTGGCAGCTGAGTGATGGAGTTTGAGGCAGTTAAAGCACTGCGTTACAAGTGTGGGTCTGGGGGGGGGACGGGTTCGAGTTTCTGTAGTTGTGTGAGGTGTTGGTGTGTGCTTGGACTTGGGAGCAGGTTTTTTACGCCTGCTCCTAGTCTGAGTGTATTTGTGCAGTGTTTCCGTGCTCGGTGGTGAGACTGATGAGATCCCACGCCCGGGCTCGGTGGTTGTTTGGGGGGGGAGGGGAGGGGTCTGTTGTGTGTCAGTGTTTGCGAGTGGACTTGAGGCTGTTTCCTGGGTAGTTTCTGCCTCTGTCCCGTCTGTCTGAGTGTTCTTGGTGGTGGTGGTTGGAGGAGGGAGAGGGGGGGGAAGAGGAGGGTACGTTTGGGAGGATGATTCTATGGTTTCGGTGGGTACAGGATGGATTAGGATTGGAGTTGGGATACCTGCCTTTAGTAAAATATTAATTATATCTGGGATGAATTTGTTCCTGATGGGGGTGATGAGGAGGTGACAGTTGTGTGTTTCCTCAATAACTGCAATGAATTTACGGATGAAGGGCTGGATAGTTTCAATGATGATTTTACGGGAAAGTGGTATTGGGCCTGGAGAAGTTAGGGGTAGTAGAAGGATGTCACATTTTTGCGAAGTGGGGAATGGAGAATCGTGTCTGATGTAGCGGAAGGGGTGCTCAAAATCGTGCTGTTCCTCCTCTTCTTCTGCCTCTTCCTCGGATGATTCAGTCTCTTCCTCAGAAGTTTCTTCTTGCGCCGTGGGGGTGGGTTGGTTTTCACGGAATTGGTACTGGAGTTTGTTGCTGGTGAGAATGTCGGCTATTGCTTGGTTATTGGAAGGGTGGTTGGTGAATAGGAAGAAGAATACTGCATGTTTTTGGGTGCGGTGGATGAGGTGGGTTTCTTCCCTGATGCTATGGATGAGGTGGGTGCAGGGTCGGAATTTTGAGGCGAGCATTTTCCTGAAGGAGGGTAGGTTGTCAAGGTTGGGGCAGGCTATTATAAAGTAGTTGGTTTGATCGTGCTTTAATTGGTGGTTGAAGGTAACGTTCAGGGGCTGGGCGAAATCGGAATATGGGCCCCAGCTACTCAATCCACCAGGGTTATCCATATTCCTTACTGGTATTGTCTGACTTGGCAGGTGGGTTGGGAAAAAAGAAGCACTGGAACGGTCAAACTCCGTGGAGGACCAATCGCCTATTAGGGTGCACACAGCAGGTACCAGTCGTGCCAGGTGTAGTTTTGCCGGGTCGCACCGGGACAAGTCACGAGCAGGCAACCAAACTGTGTGCTAGACAAAAGCTCTTTTTCTTTATCAGGCTTCTTTAGTGTGCCCGCACAAGGCAGGCGGACTGTAATGGTCTGGAGGTAGCTGGGTGACTGATGGCGACCGCAGAAGGACTCGTTGGAGTATATCCGAAAAGTCGGACCGCGCTGGGAACGGCTGTGGACGACAAGATGGCGGCCGTTACCGGGCAAATCTTGTTGCGGCTGGCGGTCGGTGGCTGGAGGGCGAGCCGGGCTCGCTTAGCAGGAAAGCTCGGTGGAGCGCTCCAAGCGGCGGGGAGCAGTACTTTAGTACCGAAGGCGAGAGTAGCTAGCGGGAGACGGCAAAGCGCTGTCGGTTGGCAGGGTACTCGCTCGGTGGCTGGGCTCTCTGGCGATGTTGACTGCTCAGAGCATAAGCTTGGAATGTGTGTGTTCCTGTGTTCGCGCGCTCCCCTGGTTATCTGAGTGTATCAGGCTACTCGGACCGCGCAGGAAACAGCAGTGGCTGGCTGTCGGGTGGGTTGCGCGGCGACAAGTTGGGGACGTGCTTCCTAGCTCCTTTCTCGTGCTCCCTGCGTCTTTAAGGGGTGGGTTACAATCAGGGTTCGGTTAGGAAGGGATAGTCAAAGGTTTGACGCTGCTCCTCAGGTGGCAGAAGTACTCGTCACCTTGCTTCGGGCGTCCTGATGGAGGTGCGTTCGATGGGCAGCATTTCACCAGCCGCCTCTCCATGCCGACGTTTAGGGGCGGCCGTCGTCGTCGCGACGCCCCCGGGAGTGACCCCCTCTTACCTGAAGGAAGCCCAATCCTTCCTCTAGCAATGGAGCTGAACGGCCATCCTCAGGCTCTAACCCCTTCCGAGTGAGAGCAAAGGCAAGTCAGCCTTTAGGTAGTTTTCCACAGAGTGAAGCAGACCTGCTGTAATCTGCCTCTTGTAGCTTTGCTTGAAAGGACCTACAGGATAAAGGACATAAGTTAGAAGCTAGCCTCCATGACTCGTTCGACTCCTGCTTTCCTGCTGGTAGCGCCAATCTCGTAAAGTCCTAGCCTTTAGGCCTCTATTTATAAGGCTCTCAACTCTGTACAGTCTCTCACATCCAGCAGCTTTCAGCCCCTGTCGGGGGTCGAAAGCTCAGGTTGGGAAAAGGGACAGCCTGCCCAAGGGAACCTCTAGATGTTTCTTAGGGCATAATTAAATTTCCAGTTCGCTACAGAGCCTGTACCGCCTCAGGAGAGGCTTCACCCCTCGCCTGCTGGATGGAGGCATTGTGAGTCGTATCTTACTGCCTCCAGTGGGCTGCGAAGGCAGGATCGAGAACACCGTGACGGAGGAAGGGGCAGTCAGTCCAGACTCTTCAAAGAACAGATTTCCTGTACCAGGAGATGATAAGTCTGTCAGTTTGATAGACCTGGCAACATCCCTTACCTTCGGTCAAATTTCTTTAGGATGAGAGACCCTTTGAGACAGCAACTCAGCAGATTTATTGGAAGGAAGGAAGGAAGGAAGGAAGGAAGGAAGGAAGGAAGGAAGGAAGGAAGGAAGGACCATGGTTTCCCAACAAACTTCTCTGCAAGACATTGCCACAACTTACAAGGGAAAAAATGTAAAGGTTTGAGGTGCTGCAACACTCATACAGCTAACATCTCACTTAAATGGTCCTGAAAGAAAGAAAGAAAGAAAGAAAGAAAGAAAGAAAGAAAGACAGAAAGAAAGAAAGAAAGAAAGAAAGGAAAATAATAATAATAATAATAATAATAATAATAATAATAATAATAATAATAATAATAATAATAAGAAGAAGAAGAAGAAGAAGAAGAAGAAGAAGAAGAAGAAGAAGAAGAAGAAGAAGAAGTTGTGTTTAATGACCCTTCAATAGGAGTTTATTTTTTGAGAGAAGCTAGTGTTTTTACCTTGAATATGTATACTCTGAACGAGGTGAAGCAGAATTTGAAGCCAACTGATCGCGCCGAGACTCGATCTTGCTACCCACCTTCATCATACAGAGTAGCGTATGACGATGATGATGATGATGATGATGATGATGATGATGATGGTAGTAATAACTGTATCCAAAATTCAGGTAACATCAGTTTTTACTCGCAAAATGGTTTCATGATTTCTTTGGCTAAGAGAACCAAGCGGTAACCCTAACCTCGAAAATGAATTGTCGCTCTCGATTTATAAGATGCCCTTTCTTTCTTCGGCCTAGTCGCTATCTAGTCGGCAGTCGTTTGAAATCGTGCAGGTTTCTGCATGGTTCGACGTGCGTATCCTACTAGCAGTTGAAGTCAGCGTGAAATTAAGTACAGTACAGTAACTATGTGTAAGATCTCCTTCACTTGGTGAGACAAGTTGTAGGGCCAAATAAAGGTACAGAGAGCAGAGAGAGCATTACATAACATAGAGCTAAATATGCACTGTACTTGGGTTGATGGTGTATTATACTGAACGCCCTCTTCCCCCCCTCCCCCTGCCATTACATCTTTACTGAATGATTCTGCACAACGTTCCCTGCTGTTAATATTAATCCCCTACTGGGTTTTAGCTTAACGGTATCACTCGGTAATCATCATCATCATGACAGCCTCTGTCCTTCATGCTAAAAATCAGCTGCAGAGAAAAGGACCCTTTGTGTTCTTGCCATTATTATTATTATTATTATTATTATTATTATTATTATTATTATTATTATTATTATTATTATTATTATTATCATTATCATTTACCTCAGCGAATGAAAGCCCATGTATGAACATTTTTTTGTACATAAGCAACGATCAGCTGCTTTACCGACACCTTGTAATCCAAGAAAGAAAGAAAGAAAGAAAGAAAGAAAGAAAGAAAGAAAGTAAGTATAGGGGTACCTAACCACTCCTGAAAACTACTTTCATTGAAGGTTGTACTAGGCCAAACTCTAGAGACCTCTTACTAAATGGTACCATACTACAGGGCAGGTGTAAAAAATAGTTAATGAAACCGTATAATGAAAGGTACAGACTTAAGAGCAAGTGGCGTACTGGCTTATTATCCCTCCCTTCCAGGACCCTTCTTGCAACCACTAACCACCACCTACACCCCTGCCCAAGCAGTATTCGAGCATCGGGCTGTGTGATGTGGTCGCCTTAGAAGTTTGTGCTAGACAATACCCCAAAGAAAGTAGGTGGTTTAAGACAGGCAATAAAGTTTTAAGTTTTACTCCTCTTCCCTCAAATATGAAGAGAAGTACACCATAATGAGGGGTACTAAGCCATTTAAATTCATGACAGAGACCTGATGATTCTTAGCCCTGCTGATCTAGGGTGACACTTGATATAACCAGGCCAGACCCAGTACCTGAATATTTTTAGGTTATCCAAGCCAAACCTGGGTTATATATTGCCCGAAATATGTAGCATCTACCCTGTAATTAGAAGATGCAGGTGTGACTTCACGACTGGTGATGATATAACGGAGCACAATTTAGCATGTTAGGTACTAGTAGATCCACGATCAGCCCTAGCCGTGTCTGATGCAGAAATCCTAACCTGACTTGGGAAGAACGGTAACTTATTTCTTTCTTTCTTTCTTTCTTTCTTTCCTTGAACGCTAGCCTGTAGTAGTAAGGCAAGAGGCAGTGATCAGGTGGTCAGCAAAAGGACACATTATTGCTTGAGTTCGAAATTGTCCACTGCCTTAAGTAATAGTCGTATTAGTAGCAGTAATGGTGGTGGTGGTACTACTAGTAAGGTTATGTTCACTATTATCTTACGCCTTTCGTAGATGCCGAGGTGCCGGAAGTTTGTCCCGCAGGAGTTCTTTTTATGCGCCCATATCTACAGACCATCGAAATATCACACGAGTGAGCCGGTGTCGAACCTGTCAAGTAGGGCTCAGAATGGTCTAATTTTAATTCTAGGACGGTAACAGTAACTATACGGAGTTCCGATTCGTTCTACTCAATTTATCACTTGCCAAAAGATCGGTCAGCTGACGTACAAACAACAAAAACGAGTGCTTTCCTCCCTTCACCTAACCTAAAACGTCACGACTCTTTGAACTAACCCTTGTCGTCAAAAGGTTACCTTCTCAGTCTTATTTGAAGGGCGTCTCGTCTTTGATAGAAATGAAAGAGTTTTACAAGTTCCTAGGCTTCAAAACTACGTTACATCGCAACACACGCACTTCGAAGATAGCGGGCTGTGTGTAGGCCACTGTACTGCACTGGTGCCCTACCGTTCGTAAGGAAGCCCGGGAGAGACACGAGCGTACTACAAACTTGTAACTTATTGCCGAACCGTGTCGTAATTTGAATAGCTACTTACCTGAAAGAACATAAAAGGAAATTGTTCGACTCTTTGAGGGGCTGCTAAATGCCGCGGTCGGTTGCTAGGACATGGCTTTCATTGTAATCACGACAGTGTCGATGACGTTGCATGGAAACCACCTTCCTCGCGATTTTCAAGGTGGGCGGGGAGTTTAGAAGCCTCGTTCCGCCCTTTAATAATCTTAATATTGGGAGAAATAGGACGTAGAATGATGTTATGTGCCATAAGAGGCCTGCAGGATAAGCTACACTAACCTAAAAGAATAAGAACAGCAAGTTTAGACATAGGGACGTACGATAGGAGGTACGAAAGTTAAAATCCTGGCACGAGTAATTGGAAGCGGTGCTAGGCTCAGCAAGGGTCCCCTAGGTCGACACACACACACACACACACACACACACACACACACACACACACACACACAGAGAGAGAGAGAGAGAGAGAGAGAGAGAGAGAGAGAGACGACGAATAATAATAATAATAATAATAATAATAATAATAATAATAATAATAATAATAATAATAACAACAACGATGATGATGATGTCGCCGCCGCCAGGTTAGGCCGGTCACCTAGGAGGAAATGCAATACTACGCTAAGCTTCGTTCCTGTATAGCCACGGGGTCGAAGAGCAGCAAAAGGTCTAGCTAGTTTCAGACGTAACAAAAAACGTGATTTAAGCAATTTCTGCTGGCCTGAGGCAAAAGTTGAAAGTAAGTTGTCGTACTGGGACTGGGAAACTTGGTAAAAAGGGAATTGAGCCAACGGCACGTGGTGTTCCCAAGCGGTCACCCATCCAAGTACTGACCACGCCCAATGTTGCTTAACTGCGGTGATCGGACGAGAACCGGTGTATTCAACATGGTATGGCCGTTGGCGAGAGAACGGAGCTTGAAACGTCCATACGAACCGCAAAGCGAGTTTCCTGGAGGTCTTTGTGGCGCGGGGGCGTTGGCAATGGTGCAGGGGTGTGCTCGGAGGTCGCCGTCGCGGAGCGGGCGCGGGTGGTTGTCGCGCTCCGCGGCGAAACGTACCCTAACTCGACTTAACCCCACTTCTCGTAACCTAACCCCAAAAAAACGCGCGCGCTGGCGCGCGCGCGCACACACACACGGGAAGTGTCGAGGGTTGTAATAATAATAATAATAATAATAATAATAATTACTGAAGGTGGTTGTGAAGGGGCCGGCGCTGTAGCGCAGGGGCAGCGTGCCTGCCTCGTAGCTGGGGGGCCCGGGTTCAATTCCCGGCCAGGCAAAGGAATTTTACCTCGATCTAATGGCTGCTTTGAGGTCCACTCAGCCTGCTTGCTTAGGGGCTGTAGTGCCATGGGGCTTGGTCTGGTTTTCATTGTAAAGGACAAAGCAGGAGGATTTTTAGCAATAAGGTAATGTAGTAGTAGTAGTAGTAGTAGTTCTTCCCTCCTTAGCTTATGATTTGAATGTTTTGCACTGTCTTTCGATGTATATGAAGTAGGACAGATAGATAAAATCAGAGTGGAGTTGATAACAAGGCTAACAGATGCTGCTCTTTTTTTTAAAGGTGTGGTGGCCCTGAAAAGGGCCGTTTGTTAAGAATGCAGCAAGGCAGAAAACCTGGCACCTTACTTGGAGCTGGTGTATTTGGTAACTGCCTTGGTACCCTCACTGACGGCGTGCTTGGCCAGCTCACCGGGCAACAGGAGGCGGACGGCAGTCTGGATCTCCCGACTGGTGATGGTGGAGCGCTTGTTGTAGTGGGCCAGACGGGAAGCCTCAGCGGCGATGCGCTCGAAGATGTCGTTGACAAAGCTGTTCATGATGCTCATCGCCTTGCTGGAGATGCCAGTATCAGGATGTACCTGTTTAAGCACCTTGTAGATGTAGATGGCATAGCTTTCCTTCCTCTTGCGCTTCTTCTTCTTGTCTCCCTTGGAGATGTTCTTCTGGGCCTTGCCGGCTTTCTTGGCTGCCTTTCCGCTTGTCTTGGGTGGCATGGTTGTCTGGGATGTCTCCTAGAAAGTAAATTTTTCGGCTTTTTTTTTTTTTTTTTTTTTTCTAGTGAGATCAAGTATATGGGAGCCCCAGGGCGAAAAAATATGCCCTCTTACTCATCTGTTTCCGTGGTTACCTGATGAGACAGAAAAAGTCGCGAGTTACCTACACTGGCGGGGGAAAAATCACTCTTTCCCACCGGAGAAGGTGGGGCAGAATTGAAACCCCCTCATCGCTGGGCCATAACATGATGTCAACTAGGAAGTGGGTCAGTCTTATTGAAACAGAATTTAGTACCTTTTAGTGATTACCTGAACAACGTTGTCAAAAATTTGGAAAAGGCCGAAACTACAATTTGGAGTACAGGAGCCAAGGGCCGCGGTGGCGGTAACGTGTGGTTGGCTTCTTGGTCCTGATGACCCGTTTTAGCAAGGAAATCCCCGTATCATTCGATTGCGCCAGGGTAATCCGAGATCTTGTCATCCTAACCTGCTTGAAAATCTGTTGTTGAACAGTGGGTAGTTGAAGATTCTGCCGAATCCTCAAGTTAGAGGTGTACCATGGGGAACCGGTCATGCGCCGCAGCACCTTGTTCTGGAACACCTGGAGTCGCCGAATGTGCGTCTTGGCCATGTAGCACCAGGCCTCACAGCCGTAGAGAAAGATGGGGCGAATGCACGCAAGGTACAAAGACCTCTTGATACATCCCCCGAGGTGCCTATTCAGTAGCAGAGGGCGCAATGCTACCGTTCTGGCGTTGGCTCGCTGTAATGCCTGGTCCACATTCCATCTCCAGGTTAGTGCTTTGTCCAGGATCATACCAAGGTACTTGACACGGGTCAACCATGGCAGCTCAGTACGCCGGATTTTAAGATGACAAAACCTCGGACGCCGCTTCGAAAAGAGGATCGCCTGGGTTTTGTCCGGATTAATTTTGACCTTGTTCTTGGTACACCAGGATAGAAATTGGTTGATCCAGGCTTGCATTTTCGCCGTGGCATCACAATATCTTCGCTGAGCGGTATAAACTGCAATGTCATCAGCGTATTGTTGAATTTCTATACCTGCTACCTTGGGGAGATCGTTCACATATAGGGCGTACAAGGTTGGCGATAGTGCTCCTCCCTGAGGCACTCCTGCCAATAAGCGCCGAGGGGTGGAGTTCTCACCATCGCATGTGACAAAAAACTGTCGATCACGCAGATAAGATTGGATAATTTTGACAAGATAGAGGGGGACTTTGTATAGGTCCCCCAGTTTCACGATTAGATTGTCGTGCCAGACGGTGTCGAAAGCTTTATCAACATCAAAAAATACCGCTGGCACGCTACGCCGTAAGGTGAACGATCTCGTAGCATATTGGACCAGGCGCAATACCGCCAATGGAGCTGAGCGTTTGGCCCGGAAACCAAACTGCTCCGGTCTCAATATCCTACTGGATACAAGGTAACTATTGAGGCGATGGAGAATAAGTCTCTCGAAAATTTTGGACAAATGGGAGAGAAGACTGATAGGGCGGTAATTTTGCGGAAACAGTCTGTCTTTCCCCGGCTTAGGAATCAGACAAATCTTTGCCGTCTTCCAGGCCGTTGGGTAATAACCCAGGGAAAGACAGGCCGTAAAGAGGGCAGCTAAAAAGACCACAGCCCTGTATGGGAGGGACTTGATTTCTTGAACGGCGACCCTATCAGCCCCGGGAGACTTATTCTCATTAAGTCCTTTAATACACCGGCGGACCTCCGCAGGTGTGATGTCAGTCACAGTGTCTCGTGGCGTCCTACTTTGCCTGAGAGCTGAAGCTTTTCGTTCAATTTGTCGGTCGGTACGGTCGTCATCGTGGCGGGTGTAGTGTACCACACACTGACTCTCGATCGAGTCAGCGAAAGCTTCAGCTTTCTCCAGGGGGGAGAAGACGAGACCCCGTCGGCCATGAAGTGCACGACGGGGCTCTCGTGTTCGAGTCAGGCTACGAGTAACCCTCCAAAACTCGCGGTCTGAGTCGTTTTCTGTGAGAGTGCGACAGAGTTCTTCCCATTTTTCAATCTTGTGTTCCAGCAGCCGTTGGCGGACGACACGGGCAAGTTCCTGGTATTCTGCCTTGTCATCTGGGTCGCGATAGAGTTGCCATCTCTTCCGATAAAGATTTTTAATCTTGATCAAATCCTTGAGGAGATCTGGAAGACCATTTTTCGGCCCCCTTGCAATTCTTTTTAAGACCGAGAGGGCTGCATGCGACTAGCCAATGAGCGCAAGCTTACTGCAGCCTTATTGGTTGGCTCGTAACGTTGAGCAACCTTGCAGGCTACAAAACTGGTGCGCAGAGTGATTCGGTATCATTTTCCCTTCGAAGTAGAGCAGCAGAGCATCATAGCATCATGTCAGGACGAGGAAAGGGAGGAAAAGTGAAGGGCAAGTCCAAGAGTCGCTCCAGCCGTGCAGGCCTGCAGTTCCCTGTCGGCCGTATCCACCGTCTCCTCCGCAAGGGAAACTACGCTGAGCGAGTGGGTGCTGGGGCTCCTGTGTACCTGGCTGCAGTCATGGAATACCTGGCAGCTGAAGTTCTTGAGTTGGCGGGCAATGCAGCCCGTGACAACAAGAAGACCAGGATCATCCCTCGTCACTTACAGTTGGCCATCCGTAACGACGAGGAGTTGAACAAGTTGCTGTCTGGAGTGACCATTGCCCAGGGTGGTGTTCTGCCCAACATCCAGGCAGTGCTCCTGCCTAAGAAGACCGAGAAGAAGGCTTAAGTTCCTGTTCTCGGTCAGGGCGTTGGCTCACCGGAAAAATATAAATAAACGGCCCTTTTCAGGGCCACCAACTCCTTAAGATAAGAGCTGTTTGTCTATCATGCTGCTATAGCTATCTTAGCAGAAGTATGGAGAAATCCTGAAGTGATAGAGCAGTTCAGACAACTCTCCTAATAATAATGATAATAATAACAATAATGAGACACTGCAAATATGAGGGCATCTGTAACATTAGCCAGGAGAGCACAAGAATAGCCTTTCCTTTGAGGTTATTTATTTAAGGGGGAAATGAGTAAGGTAGCTCCAGGCCCCTCTTAATATTTAATTTTCAGAAGGGAAGGAAGAAGGAAGTACATTATAGATTTCTTTTCATTTCATTTATGCTGTATAATTCTGTTCTTGACTGCTGGATACTACCAACCTATGCATGTAAGAACACACACTTAACTAGAAAGGAAAGGAAAGGATACTTAAAGTAGTATATTTACAATACTTTGTCTTTTAGACGTGCACAGCAAGGAAGATAATGTTTGTTTTCTCTTGTTAGCATTAAAATGTAGACATCATAACTGATAATGAGGGCTTTTTTCCGTGCAGGTTTCGGGGAGATGACTGTTTTGAGAGGGAGAATAGCGCAAGCTACGTTAGAGGAGTACTGTAAGTGGGACTCTGTGCTCTTTTGAGAGGTAAGTGGTGGCCCTGAAAAGGGCCGTTTTTTAAATACTGCATGCTCACAAACGGGAGCACGCTCGGAGGAGACTTAACCACCAAAACCGTACAGGGTGCGTCCCTGCCTCTTGAGAGCATAGACGACATCCATGGCGGTCACGGTCTTCCTCTTGGCGTGCTCGGTGTAGGTGACGGCATCCCGGATAACGTTCTCCAGGAATACCTTGAGCACGCCACGGGTCTCCTCGTAGATAAGTCCCGAAATACGCTTGACTCCACCTCTGCGAGCGAGACGTCTGATGGCAGGCTTAGTGATGCCCTGGATGTTGTCTCGGAGCACCTTCCTGTGACGCTTGGCGCCTCCTTTGCCGAGTCCCTTGCCTCCCTTGCCTCGTCCGGTCATGATAGATCAGTAGAGCTGCGAGTTCAGAGCTAGAATGCGGCTGGCACTCGAGGCCCCTCGCTTTTGTTGAAAGTGCCTGGCCCCGGTGACGTCAGCACCGCCCGGCCAATGGGAGTGCAGCTGCTACCGAGGGTGGGGGAAGCGAAGCAATAAAACAGTCGGGCAGCAAGCCCCCGAACCATTCTTCCTGGGACGAGTCGACAGTGAGCACGTGATGGCCCGTACTAAGCAGACTGCACGTAAATCTACCGGAGGCAAGGCCCCGCGCAAGCAACTGGCCACCAAGGCTGCCCGTAAGAGCGCGCCTGCCACCGGAGGAGTGAAGAAGCCTCATCGCTACAGGCCCGGTACCGTGGCCCTGCGTGAGATCAGACGCTACCAGAAGAGCACTGAGCTTCTGATCCGCAAGCTGCCCTTCCAGCGGCTGGTGAGAGAGATAGCTCAGGACTTCAAGACCGACCTGCGCTTCCAGAGCTCGGCTGTCATGGCCTTGCAGGAGGCCAGTGAGGCCTACCTGGTGGGTCTTTTTGAAGACACCAACTTGTGTGCCATCCACGCCAAGCGTGTCACCATCATGCCTAAGGACATCCAGCTCGCCCGCCGCATCCGTGGCGAACGTGCCTAAGTCCGGTGCTTGTCTTATGGCTGGAGCTTTACCAAACGGCCCTTTTCAGGGCCACCAAAATTTCCTAGAAGAGTAGTTATTGTCTCTCTGGTCTAGGATAGAAGGAAAACGAAAAGAAAAAAAGCTAGTGGTTCCTCTAGGTTCAAGGAAAAATCTAAGAGTAACAGAATATAATAATAATAACAATAATAATAATAATAATAATAATAATAATAATAATAATAATCTTGAGTATTGAGTACAATAATTCATTAATTAATATCTAGGACGTGATAGTAATAATAATAATAATAATAATAATAATAATAATAATAATAATAACAACAACAACAGCAACAGCAAAAGTGCAGTAAGTAAGGATAAAGAAAAATGTAGTTAAGTACAATAATAATGAAATTTGAAGAGTGAGTCGCCCCGCAATGAGACAAACTAGCCTGTTTAGGAGGCAGAGATAGGAGAGGCCAGGGTTCCAGCCTTGGACAGTGACTGACATAATATGCTCTCTTGGGGAATAAAATTGATGGCCCTGATAAGGGCCGTTTTTCCTCTGCTCCTACGAGAGCAAGAGGTGCGTGTAGAAGGAAGCAAGAACATGAAATGTCCTCACTTCCTTTTTGCTGGTGCCTTTTTAGGCGAGGCCTTGGGCTTAGCGGCCTTTTTAGGCTTAGGTGCCTTAGGTTTCTTAGTGGGCACCTTGGCGGCCTTCTTAGCCTTGGAAGGAGCCTTCTGCTTGGGTTTGGGAGCAGGAGCGGCCTTCTTCTTCTCGGCAGGCTTTTTGGAAATGGCTTTCTTGGCTGCAGCCTTGGCTCCACCAGCCTTCTTCGCCTTGGGGATGCGCTTCTCCTTGGGGGCAGCGGACCGCTTGACAGGGGCTGCGCTGGCCTTCTCCGGCTTGGCAGCCGAAGCGAGCTTGAAGGAACCTGAAGCTCCCTTCCCCTTGGTCTGGACCAGCTCTCCGGAAGCCACGGCAGATTTCAGGTACTTCTTGATGAAAGGGGCCAGCTTCTCAGAGTCCACCTTGTAGTTGGCAGAGATGTACTTCTTGATAGCCTGCAGAGAAGATCCACCTCGTTCCTTCAGGCTCTTGATGGCACTGCCCACCATCTCGGAGGTTTTCGGATGGGCAGGCTTGGTGCGAGGTTTCTTCGATGCAGAAGCCTTGCTCTTCTTGGGCGACGCCTGGGCCGGAGCCGAGGCGGGTGCAGATGCTGCCGATGCTGTTGCTGTGTCAGCCATGGTCACGACGCACCGGTATCGGCACCTCACAAACCATCTATCTCTACGGAGATAGGTGGAACATACGGATGACCAGGGCGCGCGAACACACAACACACAACACAACACAACACGGCAGTCCAGCGCTCGCACTGTGCAGACGCTCCCAGCACCAAGCTCCAGAGAGACTAGCACCCTGAAAGCTAGCTCACTACGTCTACTGCGAAAGCTACGGTACTCAGTACCACCCAAGCAACGAAGCCCAGTCACCAGAAAGCCCCTAGCTCTCGGAGAACAGGCCACCTGCATTACAGCCTGTTTGAATTCAACAATCGTCAACTGCCAGCCAAGAATAGGCAGTACCAGCCTGTGAGCAATTTGTCAGAGCCCTGTTTTTGAGCAATTTGTCAGAGCCCTCAGTGTGGTCACTGGTTCGGAACTCGTCCCGTTGCGACACGGTAAAACTACACTTGTTCCGACCGTGCCCACTGAGCGAGCACCTAACAGCGCGCCGGTCCTCTAATTTGAGTTTGACCGTTCCAGTGTTTTTTCTCGTAACACCCAAGACTCCCCACCTCAAACCCTGCTCCTTGTCGGGACCACCCAGGTGGATTGAGTAGCCTGGACACCGACACTCCTTACAAAATGTGCTCAGCCAACGACCCTAACTCCCCCTTTCACAAACCGCTCGAATTCCAGTCCACTGCACGCTTTACCAGCTATCATCCTTTCTCCATCTCACTATGCCCTGACCGTTACCTCAATACCCACCAGCGCACCAGACAATTACATGACAAACGCAAACACTTGCACGAAGTCATTCAACCAATCAAACGCCACATACAACTGCTATATGAGCTGCCTAACGGATATGCATTAATTTTCTCCCTGGACTATCCAAACAGCTATGCAGCCATTGAACATTATCTAAAGCTTCACAATATCAGTTACGCAGCTGGTATGGTAAACCTCCAAGACGCTGATGCTGCTACTCAAACAGAACCTGACATTCAACACTCAGCAGCTCAGACAGACCCAACACCACTCACATTCACTAAGTACTCACAAACCAACCCTGACAACTCACACCAAGAAACTCAAACAGACGACACAGTAACTGATGCACCTCTCACTTCCCCCCTTTCCCCCCCACCTGAAACCGAACCCGGGACTGAGACCCTATTAGTCTCACAACCGGGTACGGACACAACAAACAAATACACACAGACTAGGAGGGGGCGTAAAAAACCTGCTCCTAGGACTGCCCGACAGCCAACACATAAGACCAACACAACAGAGACTCGAACCCACGCCCCACCCCGCCCCTCCCTTGTTATACAATGCTTCAACTGCCTTTTACTCCATCACTCTGCAGTTACCTGCACTGCGGCTACTCGCTGCAACAGATGTGGCGGCTCACACCGTCACACTGATTGCACGGTACCGCGGGACCAGCCGAGGTGTGCGAACTGCCAAGGCAGTCATGCCGCCTCATTTCCTGGCTGTCCCTTCATAAAAAAGGCAGTGAAGGAACACTACCGACACGCTAAACACTTACAGTCACATCCTACACACTCAGCACACTCAGCCCCTCATACCATACCTCACTCGAACCCAGAACCCTACCTTCAACTGCCCAGCCAACAGACCAACCAAGACACCACCACTATCCTAAATTTACTGTTAATGAACCTCTTATCGACCCAAAACCAGAACCCCTCACCCCTCATGCCAAGCAGACAGCTTATAATAGCCTAAAGTCACCAAACATCCCACCCCCGCCAAGACAGCAAGAACACGTCCTCACTTCCAAACTGCCTAAACACCTCGTTCCCTAAACAACTATAATAAAGCACTGGAACACCCGGAAACCGAGGCGGGTGCACTACTACGAACTGCTACGAACTGCCGCATTTCTTATGCTGTTTACTTAAATTTAACACCGCACACTCACACAATAACGTGCGTCAGCTAGTTATGTGTGAGTCACTGCTTTACGATGTCGGTAAAACACCCACTGCAAACTTCCAAACGCAACAGGGCGTGGCTAGCCCCTGGATACTCCAGAGCTACCACTGCCGACACACACGTACCGCTGTGCCAACCTGACACGGAATGTAGCGAACCCTTGGACAAACACACACACACACGACCCCACACACACACATACACACACTACCAACGCTCACATCCACAATAAACACAAGCAGTACACAATACACACAAACTGTCAAAGCAACACCGGGCGTGGTCACCCACTGGATGGGTGACCACGAGCACACAAACTGTTAAAAACAACAAACTGCTAAAAAATACACTAAAGTAACTCACACGACTGACAACAATACACTCAACAGTCCGACAGAGGAGCGCGGAATAGCGCACCGGTATCGGCACGTCACAAACCATCTATCTCTTCGGAGATAGGTGGAACATACGGATGACCAGGGCGCGCGCGAACACATTCTCATCGTGACCATGGCTGACACAGCAACAGCATCGGCAGCATCTGCACCCGCCTCGGCTCCGGCCCAGGCGTCGCCCAAGAAGAGCAAGGCTTCTGCATCGAAGAAACCTCGCACCAAGCCTGCCCATCCGAAAACCTCCGAGATGGTGGGCAGTGCCATCAAGAGCCTGAAGGAACGAGGTGGATCTTCTCTGCAGGCTATCAAGAAGTACATCTCTGCCAACTACAAGGTGGACTCTGAGAAGCTGGCCCCTTTCATCAAGAAGTACCTGAAATCTGCCGTGGCTTCCGGAGAGCTGGTCCAGACCAAGGGGAAGGGAGCTTCAGGTTCCTTCAAGCTCGCTTCGGCTGCCAAGCCGGAGAAGGCCAGCGCAGCCCCTGTCAAGCGGTCCGCTGCCCCCAAGGAGAAGCGCATCCCCAAGGCGAAGAAGGCTGGTGGAGCCAAGGCTGCAGCCAAGAAAGCCATTTCCAAAAAGCCTGCCGAGAAGAAGAAGGCCGCTCCTGCTCCCAAACCCAAGCAGAAGGCTCCTTCCAAGGCTAAGAAGGCCGCCAAGGTGCCCACTAAGAAACCTAAGGCACCTAAGCCTAAAAAGGCCGCTAAGCCCAAGGCCTCGCCTAAAAAGGCACCAGCAAAAAGGAAGTGAGGACATTTCATGTTCTTGCTTCCTTCTACACGCACCTCTTGCTCTCGTAGGAGCAGAGGAAAAACGGCCCTTATCAGGGCCATCAATTTTATTCCCCAAGAGAGCATATTATGTCAGTCACTGTCCAAGGCTGGAACCCTGGCCTCTCCTATCTCTGCCTCCTAAACAGGCTAGTTTGTCTCATTGCGGGGCGACTCACTCTTCAAATTTCATTATTATTGTACTTAACTACATTTTTCTTTATCCTTACTTACTGCACTTTTGCTGTTGCTGTTGTTGTTGTTATTATTATTATTATTATTATTATTATTATTATTATTATTATTACTATCACGTCCTAGATATTAATTAATGAATTATTGTACTCAATACTCAAGATTATTATTATTATTATTATTATTATTATTATTATTATTATTATTGTTATTATTATTATATTCTGTTACTCTTAGATTTTTCCTTGAACCTAGAGGAACCACTAGCTTTTTTTCTTTTCGTTTTCCTTCTATCCTAGACCAGAGAGACAATAACTACTCTTCTAGGAAATTTTGGTGGCCCTGAAAAGGGCCGTTTGGTAAAGCTCCAGCCATAAGACAAGCACCGGACTTAGGCACGTTCGCCACGGATGCGGCGGGCGAGCTGGATGTCCTTAGGCATGATGGTGACACGCTTGGCGTGGATGGCACACAAGTTGGTGTCTTCAAAAAGACCCACCAGGTAGGCCTCACTGGCCTCCTGCAAGGCCATGACAGCCGAGCTCTGGAAGCGCAGGTCGGTCTTGAAGTCCTGAGCTATCTCTCTCACCAGCCGCTGGAAGGGCAGCTTGCGGATCAGAAGCTCAGTGCTCTTCTGGTAGCGTCTGATCTCACGCAGGGCCACGGTACCGGGCCTGTAGCGATGAGGCTTCTTCACTCCTCCGGTGGCAGGCGCGCTCTTACGGGCAGCCTTGGTGGCCAGTTGCTTGCGCGGGGCCTTGCCTCCGGTAGATTTACGTGCAGTCTGCTTAGTACGGGCCATCACGTGCTCACTGTCGACTCGTCCCAGGAAGAATGGTTCGGGGGCTTGCTGCCCGACTGTTTTATTGCTTCGCTTCCCCCACCCTCGGTAGCAGCTGCACTCCCATTGGCCGGGCGGTGCTGACGTCACCGGGGCCAGGCACTTTCAACAAAAGCGAGGGGCCTCGAGTGCCAGCCGCATTCTAGCTCTGAACTCGCAGCTCTACTGATCTATCATGACCGGACGAGGCAAGGGAGGCAAGGGACTCGGCAAAGGAGGCGCCAAGCGTCACAGGAAGGTGCTCCGAGACAACATCCAGGGCATCACTAAGCCTGCCATCAGACGTCTCGCTCGCAGAGGTGGAGTCAAGCGTATTTCGGGACTTATCTACGAGGAGACCCGTGGCGTGCTCAAGGTATTCCTGGAGAACGTTATCCGGGATGCCGTCACCTACACCGAGCACGCCAAGAGGAAGACCGTGACCGCCATGGATGTCGTCTATGCTCTCAAGAGGCAGGGACGCACCCTGTACGGTTTTGGTGGTTAAGTCTCCTCCGAGCGTGCTCCCGTTTGTGAGCATGCAGTATTTAAAAAACGGCCCTTTTCAGGGCCACCACTTACCTCTCAAAAGAGCACAGAGTCCCACTTACAGTACTCCTCTAACGTAGCTTGCGCTATTCTCCCTCTCAAAACAGTCATCTCCCCGAAACCTGCACGGAAAAAAGCCCTCATTATCAGTTATGATGTCTACATTTTAATGCTAACAAGAGAAAACAAACATTATCTTCCTTGCTGTGCACGTCTAAAAGACAAAGTATTGTAAATATACTACTTTAAGTATCCTTTCCTTTCCTTTCTAGTTAAGTGTGTGTTCTTACATGCATAGGTTGGTAGTATCCAGCAGTCAAGAACAGAATTATACAGCATAAATGAAATGAAAAGAAATCTATAATGTACTTCCTTCTTCCTTCCCTTCTGAAAATTAAATATTAAGAGGGGCCTGGAGCTACCTTACTCATTTCCCCCTTAAATAAATAACCTCAAAGGAAAGGCTATTCTTGTGCTCTCCTGGCTAATGTTACAGATGCCCTCATATTTGCAGTGTCTCATTATTGTTATTATTATCATTATTATTAGGAGAGTTGTCTGAACTGCTCTATCACTTCAGGATTTCTCCATACTTCTGCTAAGATAGCTATAGCAGCATGATAGACAAACAGCTCTTATCTTAAGGAGTTGGTGGCCCTGAAAAGGGCCGTTTATTTATATTTTTCCGGTGAGCCAACGCCCTGACCGAGAACAGGAACTTAAGCCTTCTTCTCGGTCTTCTTAGGCAGGAGCACTGCCTGGATGTTGGGCAGAACACCACCCTGGGCAATGGTCACTCCAGACAGCAACTTGTTCAACTCCTCGTCGTTACGGATGGCCAACTGTAAGTGACGAGGGATGATCCTGGTCTTCTTGTTGTCACGGGCTGCATTGCCCGCCAACTCAAGAACTTCAGCTGCCAGGTATTCCATGACTGCAGCCAGGTACACAGGAGCCCCAGCACCCACTCGCTCAGCGTAGTTTCCCTTGCGGAGGAGACGGTGGATACGGCCGACAGGGAACTGCAGGCCTGCACGGCTGGAGCGACTCTTGGACTTGCCCTTCACTTTTCCTCCCTTTCCTCGTCCTGACATGATGCTATGATGCTCTGCTGCTCTACTTCGAAGGGAAAATGATACCGAATCACTCTGCGCACCAGTTTTGTAGCCTGCAAGGTTGCTCAACGTTACGAGCCAACCAATAAGGCTGCAGTAAGCTTGCGCTCATTGGCTAGTCGCATGCAGCCCTCTCGGTCTTAAAAAGAATTGCAAGGGGGCCGAAAAATTTACTTTCTAGGAGACATCCCAGACAACCATGCCACCCAAGACAAGCGGAAAGGCAGCCAAGAAAGCCGGCAAGGCCCAGAAGAACATCTCCAAGGGAGACAAGAAGAAGAAGCGCAAGAGGAAGGAAAGCTATGCCATCTACATCTACAAGGTGCTTAAACAGGTACATCCTGATACTGGCATCTCCAGCAAGGCGATGAGCATCATGAACAGCTTTGTCAACGACATCTTCGAGCGCATCGCCGCTGAGGCTTCCCGTCTGGCCCACTACAACAAGCGCTCCACCATCACCAGTCGGGAGATCCAGACTGCCGTCCGCCTCCTGTTGCCCGGTGAGCTGGCCAAGCACGCCGTCAGTGAGGGTACCAAGGCAGTTACCAAATACACCAGCTCCAAGTAAGGTGCCAGGTTTTCTGCCTTGCTGCATTCTTAACAAACGGCCCTTTTCAGGGCCACCACACCTTTAAAAAAAAGAGCAGCATCTGTTAGCCTTGTTATCAACTCCACTCTGATTTTATCTATCTGTCCTACTTCATATACATCGAAAGACAGTGCAAAACATTCAAATCATAAGCTAAGGAGGGAAGAACTACTACTACTACTACTACTACATTACCTTATTGCTAAAAATCCTCCTGCTTTGTCCTTTACAATGAAAACCAGACCAAGCCCCATGGCACTACAGCCCCTAAGCAAGCAGGCTGAGTGGACCTCAAAGCAGCCATTAGATCGAGGTAAAATTCCTTTGCCTGGCCGGGAATTGAACCCGGGCCCCCCAGCTACGAGGCAGGCACGCTGCCCCTGCGCTACAGCGCCGGCCCCTTCACAACCACCTTCAGTAATTATTATTATTATTATTATTATTATTATTACAACCCTCGACACTTCCCGTGTGTGTGTGCGCGCGCGCGCCAGCGCGCGCGTTTTTTTGGGGTTAGGTTACGAGAAGTGGGGTTAAGTCGAGTTAGGGTACGTTTCGCCGCGGAGCGCGACAACCACCCGCGCCCGCTCCGCGACGGCGACCTCCGAGCACACCCCTGCACCATTGCCAACGCCCCCGCGCCACAAAGACCTCCAGGAAACTCGCTTTGCGGTTCGTATGGACGTTTCAAGCTCCGTTCTCTCGCCAACGGCCATACCATGTTGAATACACCGGTTCTCGTCCGATCACCGCAGTTAAGCAACATTGGGCGTGGTCAGTACTTGGATGGGTGACCGCTTGGGAACACCACGTGCCGTTGGCTCAATTCCCTTTTTACCAAGTTTCCCAGTCCCAGTACGACAACTTACTTTCAACTTTTGCCTCAGGCCAGCAGAAATTGCTTAAATCACGTTTTTTGTTACGTCTGAAACTAGCTAGACCTTTTGCTGCTCTTCGACCCCGTGGCTATACAGGAACGAAGCTTAGCGTAGTATTGCATTTCCTCCTAGGTGACCGGCCTAACCTGGCGGCGGCGACATCATCATCATCGTTGTTGTTATTATTATTATTATTATTATTATTATTATTATTATTATTATTATTATTATTATTCGTCGTCTCTCTCTCTCTCTCTCTCTCTCTCTCTCTCTCTCTCTGTGTGTGTGTGTGTGTGTGTGTGTGTGTGTGTGTGTGTGTGTGTGTCGACCTAGGGGACCCTTGCTGAGCCTAGCACCGCTTCCAATTACTCGTGCCAGGATTTTAACTTTCGTACCTCCTATCGTACGTCCCTATGTCTAAACTTGCTGTTCTTATTCTTTTAGGTTAGTGTAGCTTATCCTGCAGGCCTCTTATGGCACATAACATCATTCTACGTCCTATTTCTCCCAATATTAAGATTATTAAAGGGCGGAACGAGGCTTCTAAACTCCCCGCCCACCTTGAAAATCGCGAGGAAGGTGGTTTCCATGCAACGTCATCGACACTGTCGTGATTACAATGAAAGCCATGTCCTAGCAACCGACCGCGGCATTTAGCAGCCCCTCAAAGAGTCGAACAATTTCCTTTTATGTTCTTTCAGGTAAGTAGCTATTCAAATTACGACACGGTTCGGCAATAAGTTACAAGTTTGTAGTACGCTCGTGTCTCTCCCGGGCTTCCTTACGAACGGTAGGGCACCAGTGCAGTGCAGTGGCCTACACACAGCCCGCTATCTTCGAAGTGCGTGTGTTGCGATGTAACGTAGTTTTGAAGCCTAGGAACTTGTAAAACTCTTTCATTTCTATCAAAGACGAGACGCCCTTCAAATAAGACTGAGAAGGTAACCTTTTGACGACAAGGGTTAGTTCAAAGAGTCGTGACGTTTTAGGTTAGGTGAAGGGAGGAAAGCACTCGTTTTTGTTGTTTGTACGTCAGCTGACCGATCTTTTGGCAAGTGATAAATTGAGTAGAACGAATCGGAACTCCGTATAGTTACTGTTACCGTCCTAGAATTAAAATTAGACCATTCTGAGCCCTACTTGACAGGTTCGACACCGGCTCACTCGTGTGATATTTCGATGGTCTGTAGATATGGGCGCATAAAAAGAACTCCTGCGGGACAAACTTCCGGCACCTCGGCATCTACGAAAGGCGTAAGATAATAGTGAACATAACCTTACTAGTAGTACCACCACCACCATTACTGCTACTAATACGACTATTACTTAAGGCAGTGGACAATTTCGAACTCAAGCAATAATGTGTCCTTTTGCTGACCACCTGATCACTGCCTCTTGCCTTACTACTACAGGCTAGCGTTCAAGGAAAGAAAGAAAGAAAGAAAGAAAGAAATAAGTTACCGTTCTTCCCAAGTCAGGTTAGGATTTCTGCATCAGACACGGCTAGGGCTGATCGTGGATCTACTAGTACCTAACATGCTAAATTGTGCTCCGTTATATCATCACCAGTCGTGAAGTCACACCTGCATCTTCTAATTACAGGGTAGATGCTACATATTTCGGGCAATATATAACCCAGGTTTGGCTTGGATAACCTAAAAATATTCAGGTACTGGGTCTGGCCTGGTTATATCAAGTGTCACCCTAGATCAGCAGGGCTAAGAATCATCAGGTCTCTGTCATGAATTTAAATGGCTTAGTACCCCTCATTATGGTGTACTTCTCTTCATATTTGAGGGAAGAGGAGTAAAACTTAAAACTTTATTGCCTGTCTTAAACCACCTACTTTCTTTGGGGTATTGTCTAGCACAAACTTCTAAGGCGACCACATCACACAGCCCGATGCTCGAATACTGCTTGGGCAGGGGTGTAGGTGGTGGTTAGTGGTTGCAAGAAGGGTCCTGGAAGGGAGGGATAATAAGCCAGTACGCCACTTGCTCTTAAGTCTGTACCTTTCATTATACGGTTTCATTAACTATTTTTTACACCTGCCCTGTAGTATGGTACCATTTAGTAAGAGGTCTCTAGAGTTTGGCCTAGTACAACCTTCAATGAAAGTAGTTTTCAGGAGTGGTTAGGTACCCCTATACTTACTTACTTTCTTTCTTTCTTTCTTTCTTTCTTTCTTTCTTTCTTGGATTACAAGGTGTCGGTAAAGCAGCTGATCGTTGCTTATGTACAAAAAAATGTTCATACATGGGCTTTCATTCGCTGAGGTAAATGATAATGATAATAATAATAATAATAATAATAATAATAATAATAATAATAATAATAATAATAATAATAATAATAATAATAATGGCAAGAACACAAAGGGTCCTTTTCTCTGCAGCTGATTTTTAGCATGAAGGACAGAGGCTGTCATGATGATGATGATTACCGAGTGATACCGTTAAGCTAAAACCCAGTAGGGGATTAATATTAACAGCAGGGAACGTTGTGCAGAATCATTCAGTAAAGATGTAATGGCAGGGGGAGGGGGGGAAGAGGGCGTTCAGTATAATACACCATCAACCCAAGTACAGTGCATATTTAGCTCTATGTTATGTAATGCTCTCTCTGCTCTCTGTACCTTTATTTGGCCCTACAACTTGTCTCACCAAGTGAAGGAGATCTTACACATAGTTACTGTACTGTACTTAATTTCACGCTGACTTCAACTGCTAGTAGGATACGCACGTCGAACCATGCAGAAACCTGCACGATTTCAAACGACTGCCGACTAGATAGCGACTAGGCCGAAGAAAGAAAGGGCATCTTATAAATCGAGAGCGACAATTCATTTTCGAGGTTAGGGTTACCGCTTGGTTCTCTTAGCCAAAGAAATCATGAAACCATTTTGCGAGTAAAAACTGATGTTACCTGAATTTTGGATACAGTTATTACTACCATCATCATCATCATCATCATCATCATCATCATCATCGTCATACGCTACTCTGTATGATGAAGGTGGGTAGCAAGATCGAGTCTCGGCGCGATCAGTTGGCTTCAAATTCTGCTTCACCTCGTTCAGAGTATACATATTCAAGGTAAAAACACTAGCTTCTCTCAAAAAATAAACTCCTATTGAAGGGTCATTAAACACAACTTCTTCTTCTTCTTCTTCTTCTTCTTCTTCTTCTTCTTCTTCTTCTTCTTCTTCTTCTTCTTCTTCTTCTTCTTATTATTATTATTATTATTATTATTATTATTATTATTATTATTATTATTATTATTTTCCTTTCTTTCTTTCTTTCTTTCTTTCTGTCTTTCTTTCTTTCTTTCTTTCTTTCTTTCTTTCTTTCTTTCAGGACCATTTAAGTGAGATGTTAGCTGTATGAGTGTTGCAGCACCTCAAACCTTTACATTTTTTCCCTTGTAAGTTGTGGCAATGTCTTGCAGAGAAGTTTGTTGGGAAACCATGGTCCTTCCTTCCTTCCTTCCTTCCTTCCTTCCTTCCTTCCTTCCTTCCTTCCTTCCTTCCAATAAATCTGCTGAGTTGCTGTCTCAAAGGGTCTCTCATCCTAAAGAAATTTGACCGAAGGTAAGGGATGTTGCCAGGTCTATCAAACTGACAGACTTATCATCTCCTGGTACAGGAAATCTGTTCTTTGAAGAGTCTGGACTGACTGCCCCTTCCTCCGTCACGGTGTTCTCGATCCTGCCTTCGCAGCCCACTGGAGGCAGTAAGATACGACTCACAATGCCTCCATCCAGCAGGCGAGGGGTGAAGCCTCTCCTGAGGCGGTACAGGCTCTGTAGCGAACTGGAAATTTAATTATGCCCTAAGAAACATCTAGAGGTTCCCTTGGGCAGGCTGTCCCTTTTCCCAACCTGAGCTTTCGACCCCCGACAGGGGCTGAAAGCTGCTGGATGTGAGAGACTGTACAGAGTTGAGAGCCTTATAAATAGAGGCCTAAAGGCTAGGACTTTACGAGATTGGCGCTACCAGCAGGAAAGCAGGAGTCGAACGAGTCATGGAGGCTAGCTTCTAACTTATGTCCTTTATCCTGTAGGTCCTTTCAAGCAAAGCTACAAGAGGCAGATTACAGCAGGTCTGCTTCACTCTGTGGAAAACTACCTAAAGGCTGACTTGCCTTTGCTCTCACTCGGAAGGGGTTAGAGCCTGAGGATGGCCGTTCAGCTCCATTGCTAGAGGAAGGATTGGGCTTCCTTCAGGTAAGAGGGGGTCACTCCCGGGGGCGTCGCGACGACGACGGCCGCCCCTAAACGTCGGCATGGAGAGGCGGCTGGTGAAATGCTGCCCATCGAACGCACCTCCATCAGGACGCCCGAAGCAAGGTGACGAGTACTTCTGCCACCTGAGGAGCAGCGTCAAACCTTTGACTATCCCTTCCTAACCGAACCCTGATTGTAACCCACCCCTTAAAGACGCAGGGAGCACGAGAAAGGAGCTAGGAAGCACGTCCCCAACTTGTCGCCGCGCAACCCACCCGACAGCCAGCCACTGCTGTTTCCTGCGCGGTCCGAGTAGCCTGATACACTCAGATAACCAGGGGAGCGCGCGAACACTGAACACATTCACACAACACACAGGCCTAGCACTCCGCCTGGACGGAGCCACTCCATCTTGGCTCTGTTTTTCCTCTGCCCCTGCGGGGGCTGGGGGTGCGTGAGAGGGAAGCATCGTAGCAGCCGGGCTAGCAGCCAAGGAGCTAGCCCACCCAGCAAATCCAACATGGCCGCCAAGTGCGGGAGCTCGTGGCTCCCGCGGCCACCTCCAGCCGGGTCCTCACCCCGTGCTGGCCCGTCAAGCGCCACCGACCAATCACAGCGCGGCTATCAATCCAGCGACCAATCAAGCCTCATAGTCTGCTCACTTCAAGTAAACCGCCGTTTTTAGACTTGTTACAGCCCTTGTACTGCTTCCAAGTCAAGTACAGCATGTACAGGTCTCCAAGTTCGAGTCTACGCGGCAGCCCTGCAACAGACTACGTAACTGACGTTGCCCTGCTGTCCTGAGTTCGTGACTTGTCTGTGGCGTTAACCACGTATAAAAAACTAGCCCTGTCACGACTCGGGCAACAGAGGGTAACTGATAGCCACAAATTGGTCCGCCTAGTGCGTTTGACCGTTAAATCAAACGTACCCCTCCCTGCCCCATGATCTCCCCCATCCAAGTCCTTCTTTACGGTTCGCACTGTAACCTAGGACCCCCCCCCGGTCAAAGGCACCCTCCTCGCCTGCGACCGGTTTCCCTCACTCGTAAAACATAGGGACTTCACTCTCCTTATGCCTAGGACTCCTACCCGGGACGAGTGCCCAGCCAACCTTCCTCTCTCGTTAAAACTAGGGACTTCACTCTCCCTGGCCAGGGACATCACTCTCCCTGGACGAGAACCTGGACTGTTGGTTCCCTCCCTGTCCCCGCCCCCTATCCCCCCCCTTCAACTAACTGCTTACAATTCAGGGTCAACTCAGTGGATCGAGTAGCTGAGCCCCTGAACCCAAGACCAAGTATCCACGTCCCGCCATGAATCTTTCTTCCCAAATCCCAAATTAAACCCTCACTTCCTAAACCACAGAACAAGGGTACAGCCGATGCGGGTGCCAACAAACTGCCAATTACAGATGCTCAATATTTTTCCTCAGAAATTAACACCTAACCGATGCTTTTCCAAATTTAACACCGCACACTCACACAAATATGGTGGCGCCAGTCACCTATGTATGAGTCACTGCTTAACGACGTCGGTAATTCCCATTGCAAACCTCCGAACGCAAGAGGGTGTGGTCTGCTCCTGGTCACCCCAGAACAACCACAACCGACAAACACGTACTGCTGTGTCACCGTGACACTGAATGTAGCGAGTCTTGGTTACACATACACACACGGCCACACACACATAACACATACGATCAACACTCACACACACAACAATAAAAATAAAATACACACACAAACTGCCAAAGCAACATCGGGCGTGGTCACCCACTGGATGGGTGACCGCGAGCACACATACTGTCAAAGCAACATTGAGCGTGGTCACCCACTGGATGGGTGACCATGAGCATACATAAACTGTCAAATAAAACACAATAATTCACACAACTGACACCAACACACACAACAGTCCGACAGAGGAGCGCGGAATAGCGCACCGGTATCGGCACGTTACAAACCACCTATCTCCTCGGAGATAGGTGGAACATACGGATGACCAGGGCGCGCGAACACATTCTCATCGTGACCATGGCTGACACAGCAACAGCATCGGCAGCATCTGCACCCGCCTCGGCTCCGGCCCAGGCGTCGCCCAAGAAGAGCAAGGCTTCTGCATCGAAGAAACCTCGCACCAAGCCTGCCCATCCGAAAACCTCCGAGATGGTGGGCAGTGCCATCAAGAGCCTGAAGGAACGAGGTGGATCTTCTCTGCAGGCTATCAAGAAGTACATCTCTGCCAACTACAAGGTGGACTCTGAGAAGCTGGCCCCTTTCATCAAGAAGTACCTGAAATCTGCCGTGGCTTCCGGAGAGCTGGTCCAGACCAAGGGGAAGGGAGCTTCAGGTTCCTTCAAGCTCGCTTCGGCTGCCAAGCCGGAGAAGGCCAGCGCAGCCCCTGTCAAGCGGTCCGCTGCCCCCAAGGAGAAGCGCATCCCCAAGGCGAAGAAGGCTGGTGGAGCCAAGGCTGCAGCCAAGAAAGCCATTTCCAAAAAGCCTGCCGAGAAGAAGAAGGCCGCTCCTGCTCCCAAACCCAAGCAGAAGGCTCCTTCCAAGGCTAAGAAGGCCGCCAAGGTGCCCACTAAGAAACCTAAGGCACCTAAGCCTAAAAAGGCCGCTAAGCCCAAGGCCTCGCCTAAAAAGGCACCAGCAAAAAGGAAGTGAGGACATTTCATGTTCTTGCTTCCTTCTACACGCACCTCTTGCTCTCGTAGGAGCAGAGGAAAAACGGCCCTTATCAGGGCCATCAATTTTATTCCCCAAGAGAGCATATTATGTCAGTCACTGTCCAAGGCTGGAACCCTGGCCTCTCCTATCTCTGCCTCCTAAACAGGCTAGTTTGTCTCATTGCGGGGCGACTCACTCTTCAAATTTCATTATTATTGTACTTAACTACATTTTTCTTTATCCTTACTTACTGCACTTTTGCTGTTGCTGTTGTTGTTGTTATTATTATTATTATTATTATTATTATTATTATTATTATTACTATCACGTCCTAGATATTAATTAATGAATTATTGTACTCAATACTCAAGATTATTATTATTATTATTATTATTATTATTATTATTATTATTATTATTGTTATTATTATTATATTCTGTTACTCTTAGATTTTTCCTTGAACCTAGAGGAACCACTAGCTTTTTTTCTTTTCGTTTTCCTTCTATCCTAGACCAGAGAGACAATAACTACTCTTCTAGGAAATTTTGGTGGCCCTGAAAAGGGCCGTTTGGTAAAGCTCCAGCCATAAGACAAGCACCGGACTTAGGCACGTTCGCCACGGATGCGGCGGGCGAGCTGGATGTCCTTAGGCATGATGGTGACACGCTTGGCGTGGATGGCACACAAGTTGGTGTCTTCAAAAAGACCCACCAGGTAGGCCTCACTGGCCTCCTGCAAGGCCATGACAGCCGAGCTCTGGAAGCGCAGGTCGGTCTTGAAGTCCTGAGCTATCTCTCTCACCAGCCGCTGGAAGGGCAGCTTGCGGATCAGAAGCTCAGTGCTCTTCTGGTAGCGTCTGATCTCACGCAGGGCCACGGTACCGGGCCTGTAGCGATGAGGCTTCTTCACTCCTCCGGTGGCAGGCGCGCTCTTACGGGCAGCCTTGGTGGCCAGTTGCTTGCGCGGGGCCTTGCCTCCGGTAGATTTACGTGCAGTCTGCTTAGTACGGGCCATCACGTGCTCACTGTCGACTCGTCCCAGGAAGAATGGTTCGGGGGCTTGCTGCCCGACTGTTTTATTGCTTCGCTTCCCCCACCCTCGGTAGCAGCTGCACTCCCATTGGCCGGGCGGTGCTGACGTCACCGGGGCCAGGCACTTTCAACAAAAGCGAGGGGCCTCGAGTGCCAGCCGCATTCTAGCTCTGAACTCGCAGCTCTACTGATCTATCATGACCGGACGAGGCAAGGGAGGCAAGGGACTCGGCAAAGGAGGCGCCAAGCGTCACAGGAAGGTGCTCCGAGACAACATCCAGGGCATCACTAAGCCTGCCATCAGACGTCTCGCTCGCAGAGGTGGAGTCAAGCGTATTTCGGGACTTATCTACGAGGAGACCCGTGGCGTGCTCAAGGTATTCCTGGAGAACGTTATCCGGGATGCCGTCACCTACACCGAGCACGCCAAGAGGAAGACCGTGACCGCCATGGATGTCGTCTATGCTCTCAAGAGGCAGGGACGCACCCTGTACGGTTTTGGTGGTTAAGTCTCCTCCGAGCGTGCTCCCGTTTGTGAGCATGCAGTATTTAAAAAACGGCCCTTTTCAGGGCCACCACTTACCTCTCAAAAGAGCACAGAGTCCCACTTACAGTACTCCTCTAACGTAGCTTGCGCTATTCTCCCTCTCAAAACAGTCATCTCCCCGAAACCTGCACGGAAAAAAGCCCTCATTATCAGTTATGATGTCTACATTTTAATGCTAACAAGAGAAAACAAACATTATCTTCCTTGCTGTGCACGTCTAAAAGACAAAGTATTGTAAATATACTACTTTAAGTATCCTTTCCTTTCCTTTCTAGTTAAGTGTGTGTTCTTACATGCATAGGTTGGTAGTATCCAGCAGTCAAGAACAGAATTATACAGCATAAATGAAATGAAAAGAAATCTATAATGTACTTCCTTCTTCCTTCCCTTCTGAAAATTAAATATTAAGAGGGGCCTGGAGCTACCTTACTCATTTCCCCCTTAAATAAATAACCTCAAAGGAAAGGCTATTCTTGTGCTCTCCTGGCTAATGTTACAGATGCCCTCATATTTGCAGTGTCTCATTATTGTTATTATTATCATTATTATTAGGAGAGTTGTCTGAACTGCTCTATCACTTCAGGATTTCTCCATACTTCTGCTAAGATAGCTATAGCAGCATGATAGACAAACAGCTCTTATCTTAAGGAGTTGGTGGCCCTGAAAAGGGCCGTTTATTTATATTTTTCCGGTGAGCCAACGCCCTGACCGAGAACAGGAACTTAAGCCTTCTTCTCGGTCTTCTTAGGCAGGAGCACTGCCTGGATGTTGGGCAGAACACCACCCTGGGCAATGGTCACTCCAGACAGCAACTTGTTCAACTCCTCGTCGTTACGGATGGCCAACTGTAAGTGACGAGGGATGATCCTGGTCTTCTTGTTGTCACGGGCTGCATTGCCCGCCAACTCAAGAACTTCAGCTGCCAGGTATTCCATGACTGCAGCCAGGTACACAGGAGCCCCAGCACCCACTCGCTCAGCGTAGTTTCCCTTGCGGAGGAGACGGTGGATACGGCCGACAGGGAACTGCAGGCCTGCACGGCTGGAGCGACTCTTGGACTTGCCCTTCACTTTTCCTCCCTTTCCTCGTCCTGACATGATGCTATGATGCTCTGCTGCTCTACTTCGAAGGGAAAATGATACCGAATCACTCTGCGCACCAGTTTTGTAGCCTGCAAGGTTGCTCAACGTTACGAGCCAACCAATAAGGCTGCAGTAAGCTTGCGCTCATTGGCTAGTCGCATGCAGCCCTCTCGGTCTTAAAAAGAATTGCAAGGGGGCCGAAAAATTTATTCGAGAACAATCTGGCAACTTGTACGGACGCTACGTACTGCTTTCTCCCGCTGTGTGACTGGTGTGAGCTCTTTCTTGGTGGTGCAAACGTTAATACTTTACAGTATATACAGTGAATAGCTAAAGTGGATTAAGTACCAATCCTTTTGGCGAATTCCCTGCTATATAACTGGTAAGTGCTATCGCTTGCTGTAGTTTGCTTGCTCTGGTGTGCCTGTCTTGGTAACTTTGTATTTGCATGATGGCTAACTCCCCGCCACCGGGAGGTGGTGGAGATGATTTCCCACCTCTTGCTGACACGATAAAGCGTGCTAGGTGCGATAATCGCACCTCGTCGGCATCTAGAGCCGGCTCTACCATTAATCTTCTCACCTCCCTCACAAGGGAGAAGTTTGAAGAATATTCCAGAACCGGTGACTTTCCGGCTCACTTGGCTGCCGCCTTCCGCAGCAATCATTCCGTAGCTAAGAAAATTAGAAATATGTACGCTAGAGAGAAGCAGGCCAGAAGGGAACTACGTCCCAAGCCTGTTCCTACCTCTAATTCGTTTAGTGTACTGGCTTCCTTGCCCACTGAGGGCAATATGTCTGCGGCTGATTTAGTCCCCCTCCCCCCTGCCCCCGCTCCTGCACCTCAACCCTCTACGAGCGCTGCCCCCTCTCAGCCTCCTAGGCCTGATAGGGTCGCGGGTTCGACCCATAATAATAATGAGACTGGGCAGAGCTCCTCGCAAGGAAACCAGGGCGAGGCCATGGATGTTTCGACCCCGAAAAAAGTCTCTGTTCCACCTATTGTGGTGCATGACAAATCTGAATACCAGCGCCACTACAATTACTTGAGGACCCGCTGCACTGGAAATATCAGAGTCATCAACACCAGGGATGCTCTGAAATTCCATGCGGAAAATGAGCAGGACTACCAACTGTTGAAACAGTATTTCGAGGAGAACAATAAGAGCTTTTACACGCACCAGCTCGCGAGTAAAAGGCTCCTCAAAGTGATCATTCGGAATATTGTTTCAACAGTAGACGTGGACTGGGTTCGAGAGGAACTCATAGCACTCGGATATCAACCACAGGACGTGTATCAGTACACGCGACGCGATGCTACGTCCAAGAAAGTGATACCCTTGAGTGTTATGAGTGTAACACTCCCGAAGGAAAAATTCTCCGAGACCATTTACTCACTCAAATACTTGTGTGGGTGTGCGGTCAAAATTGAGGCTTTTAGGGGCCGTGAAGGCCCCTCTCAATGCTATCGATGCCAGCGGTGGGGGCACACCGCTAATTACTGTAAAATGCCTAGGAGGTGTGTAAAGTGTGGTGAAAACCATGCAGCAGCTGCCTGCCCCCTAAACCCGGAGGCACCAGCTAAGTGCGCCAACTGCCAGGGCGAACACCCCGCCTCCTGGAGGGGATGCCAGCTGTTCCGGAACATCATGGAACAGAAAATGGTTAGGGAGGTCTTGAAAACCGAGAAGCGAAAGGTCCTCCCCCCCTCCCGCGAAGTTGATCCCAACTTCTCGTACGCAGCTGCTGCTGGAGGTGCCCAGGCGGCCCCCGCCCCTGCATCGAACCCTGCCCCCTCAGAGGAAGCGTCACCCATCTCCGACTTTTCGGGCATGAGTGACATTTTGAACCTTGTGAGGCAAATTAATTTTTCTAAACTGCTACCTATTATTAAAGACACGATGACCAAACTAAGGTCATGTGAAACAATGATAGACAAGATTGGAGTCCTGTTAAGTGCTGTCTTTCAGTACTTTTCAGAGCCCTAAAGAGGCTGTCATTGTTTGACTATGGACCTTAGGGTTTGTGCCTGGAATTGCAAGGGTGTTTCTGCTCAGAGATACGAACTCGAGTCGTTTATCTCTGAGCACAACATTGATATCCTCCTTCTAGGGGAAACATGGCTGAAACCCCATATGCCTTTCAAAATTAAGAACTTTGCGGTATACCGCAAAGATAGAGCTGACAGAGAGGGCGGGGGAGTGGCTGTGCTGATTAAGTCCAAGCTTACTCATCACGTCATCGACCCTCTCCCTCTTGGAGCTATTGAGTCTCTCGGTATCGAGATTAGACATGATAACTATCATTATCGAATTTTTGCGGCCTATCTCCCCCCCAAAGCTCCGCTTCACACGGCTGAGCTAGATATTTTACTTAATAATCAAAGCCATACGCCCTCTATCATTGGAGGCGACTTGAATTCCAAGCACACCGACTGGAACTCCAGGACTATTAATCCTAGGGGGAGAATACTCCAGCAACATTCACTTGATACTGACATCAGTGTATATGCCCCCACGGAGCCCACCTTCTATCCGGATAATGGTGGCCTACCTGATGTCTTAGATGTCGCAGTCACTAAGTATTACAACAGGGCTATTGATTTCCTAGTCCCTGATGAATTAAATTCGGATCATAAACCCATCATTTTCAATCTTACCTGGGTTAGGCTCGAAGAGCCGTCACTTCCTGTACCTAAATTAAATCTTGACTACCACAAATTCACGTGGCATGTCAACAAAATTTGAAAACCTTTCCGGTCACCAGCGAGAATGATGTGGACCGTGCGATTGCGCACCTTAATAATAAGGTCAGCAATGCACGGAAATACATCATTCGAGCAGCCAAAATTAATAATAATAATAATAATAATAATAATAATCGTTCTCAGCACCGTCCTGGTTCTGAGGATGATACCACACCGGATCTCCTTAAGGATTTGATCCAAATTAAAAATAGATACAGGAAGAGATGGCAACGATTCCGGGACCCCGCTGACCGGGCGGAATACCAGGAATTAGCCCGCGAAGTCCGCAATCGCTTGCTGGAGCGTAAGATTGAAAGATGGGAGGAGTTCTGCCGACATCTTTCAGAGCATGAGTCAGAACGCGACTTTTGGCGTGTCACTCGCGGTCTGACTCGAACCCAGGAACCCCGGCGTGCCATCCACGGCCGGCACGGCCTGGTGTTCTCCCCCTATGATAAAGCTGAGGCTTTCGCGGATACTATTGAAAGCCAGTGCGTAACTCACAACTTAGCTGACGATGACGATGACGATGACGAACGACGGACCCGTGAGATACGCAGAAAAGCCTTGGCTTTCGAAAGACAATGGACACCTGACTTTAACGTACCTGACTTCCAGCCTCGCGAGGTTCGCAGGGCTATTAAAAATTTAAACGAGAAGAAGTCTCCCGGTGATGACAGGGTTACAAATAAAGAAATTAAGTCACTGCCATACAGGGCAGTAATTTTCTTAGCTACCATTTTTTCGGCCTGCATAAAACTGGGATACTTCCCTGACGTCTGGAAGACTGGAAAAATGATAGTCTTCCCGAAGCCAGGGAAGGATAAATTATTCCCTCAAAATTATCGTCCGATAACCCTGTTATCACATATCTCCAAGATATTCGAGAGACTTCTTCTCTCACGCCTCAATGGATACCTAAGCACCCGCAACATACTGCGACCTGAGCAGTTTGGGTTCAGGTCCAGGCGCAGTGCCCCCCTTGCGGCGCTGCGCCTGACACAGTATGTCACAAGGTCGTTCAATATGCGCCGTAGCGTGCCAGCAGTATTTTTCGACGTAGAGAAAGCTTTCGACACTGTCTGGCACGATAATTTAATAGTGAAACTTCTGGAACTATATCAAGTTCCTGCATACCTAGTCAAAATTATTCAGTCATATTTGACTAACAGGAAATTTTATATTTCCTGTGAAGGGGAGCAATCTACCCCTCGGGCACTCAGAGCTGGAGTCCCACAGGGTGGAGTGCTGAGCCCCACTCTCTACGGCCTATATGTGAACGATCTTCCCACACGAGACGGAGTAGAGATCCAGCAGTATGCGGATGACATAGCCATTTACATCGGCATGAAACGAAATGACTATGCCGTCCGACGACTGCAACAATGGATCGATTCCTTCTGGGAGTGGTGTCTCCGGAACAAGGTGAAAATAAATGCGGATAAAACACAGGCAATTGTTTTCACCCGGCGCCGGCCTAACCTTGATCGCCTCACTATTAATAACGTCCCCGTGTCTTGGACTAACCAAATTAAATACCTTGGCCTAATATTGGACAGAACTATGTCCTGGAGATACAATATAGAACAGGCCCGGCAGCGTGCCACGGCACGGATGAAAGCACTGAGACCTCTGCTAGGCAATAAATATATCTCTACCACCATCAAGAGAAATATTTACCTAGCATGTATTAGGCCCATCCTGCTGTATGGCTGCGAGGCCTGGGGCTATATTGCCAAGACTCCGCTTTCCAAATTACAAACCTTTCAGAATAAGACACTACGAATGATGACCAGAGCACCATATCTGAAATCTAACAAGAGGATACGGGCTGAGCTTCGTATCCCCACACTTAGATCTCAGATAAATAAAATAGTGAGGATGACCAGGGCTAGGATCCTCTCGAACCTATCAGAGGACCCTGGTATTCTTTTATTAAAACGGATCATGAGGACCAAGAAGCCGCGGACTCGCCTGAAGTACCGTGGCCCTTGGATCACTTATGATCTGTTTTAAAATTCGAACCTGCCAACCCTTTCGGCCTTTTGCAAATTAATACCAATGACCCACTAAATTACGTCAAAATTTTTCCCCTGTTAAGTGCCGTTTGTTAAGAAGGACCCAATTTCCTAATAAATTACTCTCTTGAGCACAAATTAGTAGCGATGAGGGGGTTTCTTCTCTGACGATAGGCCCTTGGTCTATCTGACAGATTGCTTTATCCCCCACCAGTGTAGCGCGAACAGAGACTTCCTGCCTCATCGGCAAACCTTGGAAACAGATGAGTAGGGGGGCATTATCTTCGCCCCGGGGCTCCCATCCACTGGCCATCAACAAAAAAAAAAAAAAAAAAAAAAAAAAAAAAAGCCGAAAAATTTACTTTCTAGGAGACATCCCAGACAACCATGCCACCCAAGACAAGCGGAAAGGCAGCCAAGAAAGCCGGCAAGGCCCAGAAGAACATCTCCAAGGGAGACAAGAAGAAGAAGCGCAAGAGGAAGGAAAGCTATGCCATCTACATCTACAAGGTGCTTAAACAGGTACATCCTGATACTGGCATCTCCAGCAAGGCGATGAGCATCATGAACAGCTTTGTCAACGACATCTTCGAGCGCATCGCCGCTGAGGCTTCCCGTCTGGCCCACTACAACAAGCGCTCCACCATCACCAGTCGGGAGATCCAGACTGCCGTCCGCCTCCTGTTGCCCGGTGAGCTGGCCAAGCACGCCGTCAGTGAGGGTACCAAGGCAGTTACCAAATACACCAGCTCCAAGTAAGGTGCCAGGTTTTCTGCCTTGCTGCATTCTTAACAAACGGCCCTTTTCAGGGCCACCACACCTTTAAAAAAAAGAGCAGCATCTGTTAGCCTTGTTATCAACTCCACTCTGATTTTATCTATCTGTCCTACTTCATATACATCGAAAGACAGTGCAAAACATTCAAATCATAAGCTAAGGAGGGAAGAACTACTACTACTACTACTACTACATTACCTTATTGCTAAAAATCCTCCTGCTTTGTCCTTTACAATGAAAACCAGACCAAGCCCCATGGCACTACAGCCCCTAAGCAAGCAGGCTGAGTGGACCTCAAAGCAGCCATTAGATCGAGGTAAAATTCCTTTGCCTGGCCGGGAATTGAACCCGGGCCCCCCAGCTACGAGGCAGGCACGCTGCCCCTGCGCTACAGCGCCGGCCCCTTCACAACCACCTTCAGTAATTATTATTATTATTATTATTATTATTATTACAACCCTCGACACTTCCCGTGTGTGTGTGCGCGCGCGCGCCAGCGCGCGCGTTTTTTTGGGGTTAGGTTACGAGAAGTGGGGTTAAGTCGAGTTAGGGTACGTTTCGCCGCGGAGCGCGACAACCACCCGCGCCCGCTCCGCGACGGCGACCTCCGAGCACACCCCTGCACCATTGCCAACGCCCCCGCGCCACAAAGACCTCCAGGAAACTCGCTTTGCGGTTCGTATGGACGTTTCAAGCTCCGTTCTCTCGCCAACGGCCATACCATGTTGAATACACCGGTTCTCGTCCGATCACCGCAGTTAAGCAACATTGGGCGTGGTCAGTACTTGGATGGGTGACCGCTTGGGAACACCACGTGCCGTTGGCTCAATTCCCTTTTTACCAAGTTTCCCAGTCCCAGTACGACAACTTACTTTCAACTTTTGCCTCAGGCCAGCAGAAATTGCTTAAATCACGTTTTTTGTTACGTCTGAAACTAGCTAGACCTTTTGCTGCTCTTCGACCCCGTGGCTATACAGGAACGAAGCTTAGCGTAGTATTGCATTTCCTCCTAGGTGACCGGCCTAACCTGGCGGCGGCGACATCATCATCATCGTTGTTGTTATTATTATTATTATTATTATTATTATTATTATTATTATTATTATTCGTCGTCTCTCTCTCTCTCTCTCTCTCTCTCTCTCTCTCTCTCTGTGTGTGTGTGTGTGTGTGTGTGTGTGTGTGTGTGTGTGTGTGTGTCGACCTAGGGGACCCTTGCTGAGCCTAGCACCGCTTCCAATTACTCGTGCCAGGATTTTAACTTTCGTACCTCCTATCGTACGTCCCTATGTCTAAACTTGCTGTTCTTATTCTTTTAGGTTAGTGTAGCTTATCCTGCAGGCCTCTTATGGCACATAACATCATTCTACGTCCTATTTCTCCCAATATTAAGATTATTAAAGGGCGGAACGAGGCTTCTAAACTCCCCGCCCACCTTGAAAATCGCGAGGAAGGTGGTTTCCATGCAACGTCATCGACACTGTCGTGATTACAATGAAAGCCATGTCCTAGCAACCGACCGCGGCATTTAGCAGCCCCTCAAAGAGTCGAACAATTTCCTTTTATGTTCTTTCAGGTAAGTAGCTATTCAAATTACGACACGGTTCGGCAATAAGTTACAAGTTTGTAGTACGCTCGTGTCTCTCCCGGGCTTCCTTACGAACGGTAGGGCACCAGTGCAGTACAGTGGCCTACACACAGCCCGCTATCTTCGAAGTGCGTGTGTTGCGATGTAACGTAGTTTTGAAGCCTAGGAACTTGTAAAACTCTTTCATTTCTATCAAAGACGAGACGCCCTTCAAATAAGACTGAGAAGGTAACCTTTTGACGACAAGGGTTAGTTCAAAGAGTCGTGACGTTTTAGGTTAGGTGAAGGGAGGAAAGCACTCGTTTTTGTTGTTTGTACGTCAGCTGACCGATCTTTTGGCAAGTGATAAATTGAGTAGAACGAATCGGAACTCCGTATAGTTACTGTTACCGTCCTAGAATTAAAATTAGACCATTCTGAGCCCTACTTGACAGGTTCGACACCGGCTCACTCGTGTGATATTTCGATGGTCTGTAGATATGGGCGCATAAAAAGAACTCCTGCGGGACAAACTTCCGGCACCTCGGCATCTACGAAAGGCGTAAGATAATAGTGAACATAACCTTACTAGTAGTACCACCACCACCATTACTGCTACTAATACGACTATTACTTAAGGCAGTGGACAATTTCGAACTCAAGCAATAATGTGTCCTTTTGCTGACCACCTGATCACTGCCTCTTGCCTTACTACTACAGGCTAGCGTTCAAGGAAAGAAAGAAAGAAAGAAAGAAAGAAATAAGTTACCGTTCTTCCCAAGTCAGGTTAGGATTTCTGCATCAGACACGGCTAGGGCTGATCGTGGATCTACTAGTACCTAACATGCTAAATTGTGCTCCGTTATATCATCACCAGTCGTGAAGTCACACCTGCATCTTCTAATTACAGGGTAGATGCTACATATTTCGGGCAATATATAACCCAGGTTTGGCTTGGATAACCTAAAAATATTCAGGTACTGGGTCTGGCCTGGTTATATCAAGTGTCACCCTAGATCAGCAGGGCTAAGAATCATCAGGTCTCTGTCATGAATTTAAATGGCTTAGTACCCCTCATTATGGTGTACTTCTCTTCATATTTGAGGGAAGAGGAGTAAAACTTAAAACTTTATTGCCTGTCTTAAACCACCTACTTTCTTTGGGGTATTGTCTAGCACAAACTTCTAAGGCGACCACATCACACAGCCCGATGCTCGAATACTGCTTGGGCAGGGGTGTAGGTGGTGGTTAGTGGTTGCAAGAAGGGTCCTGGAAGGGAGGGATAATAAGCCAGTACGCCACTTGCTCTTAAGTCTGTACCTTTCATTATACGGTTTCATTAACTATTTTTTACACCTGCCCTGTAGTATGGTACCATTTAGTAAGAGGTCTCTAGAGTTTGGCCTAGTACAACCTTCAATGAAAGTAGTTTTCAGGAGTGGTTAGGTACCCCTATACTTACTTTCTTTCTTTCTTTCTTTCTTTCTTTCTTTCTTTCTTTCTTGGATTACAAGGTGTCGGTAAAGCAGCTGATCGTTGCTTATGTACAAAAAAATGTTCATACATGGGCTTTCATTCGCTGAGGTAAATGATAATGATAATAATAATAATAATAATAATAATAATAATAATAATAATAATAATAATAATAATAATAATAATAATAATGGCAAGAACACAAAGGGTCCTTTTCTCTGCAGCTGATTTTTAGCATGAAGGACAGAGGCTGTCATGATGATGATGATTACCGAGTGATACCGTTAAGCTAAAACCCAGTAGGGGATTAATATTAACAGCAGGGAACGTTGTGCAGAATCATTCAGTAAAGATGTAATGGCAGGGGGAGGGGGGGAAGAGGGCGTTCAGTATAATACACCATCAACCCAAGTACAGTGCATATTTAGCTCTATGTTATGTAATGCTCTCTCTGCTCTCTGTACCTTTATTTGGCCCTACAACTTGTCTCACCAAGTGAAGGAGATCTTACACATAGTTACTGTACTGTACTTAATTTCACGCTGACTTCAACTGCTAGTAGGATACGCACGTCGAACCATGCAGAAACCTGCACGATTTCAAACGACTGCCGACTAGATAGCGACTAGGCCGAAGAAAGAAAGGGCATCTTATAAATCGAGAGCGACAATTCATTTTCGAGGTTAGGGTTACCGCTTGGTTCTCTTAGCCAAAGAAATCATGAAACCATTTTGCGAGTAAAAACTGATGTTACCTGAATTTTGGATACAGTTATTACTACCATCATCATCATCATCATCATCATCATCATCATCATCGTCATACGCTACTCTGTATGATGAAGGTGGGTAGCAAGATCGAGTCTCGGCGCGATCAGTTGGCTTCAAATTCTGCTTCACCTCGTTCAGAGTATACATATTCAAGGTAAAAACACTAGCTTCTCTCAAAAAATAAACTCCTATTGAAGGGTCATTAAACACAACTTCTTCTTCTTCTTCTTCTTCTTCTTCTTCTTCTTCTTCTTCTTCTTATTATTATTATTATTATTATTATTATTATTATTATTATTATTATTATTATTATTATTATTATTATTATTATTTTCCTTTCTTTCTTTCTTTCTTTCTTTCTGTCTTTCTTTCTTTCTTTCTTTCTTTCTTTCTTTCTTTCTTTCAGGACCATTTAAGTGAGATGTTAGCTGTATGAGTGTTGCAGCACCTCAAACCTTTACATTTTTTCCCTTGTAAGTTGTGGCAATGTCTTGCAGAGAAGTTTGTTGGGAAACCATGGTCCTTCCTTCCTTCCTTCCTTCCTTCCTTCCTTCCTTCCTTCCTTCCTTCCTTCCTTCCTTCCAATAAATCTGCTGAGTTGCTGTCTCAAAGGGTCTCTCATCCTAAAGAAATTTGACCGAAGGTAAGGGATGTTGCCAGGTCTATCAAACTGACAGACTTATCATCTCCTGGTACAGGAAATCTGTTCTTTGAAGAGTCTGGACTGACTGCCCCTTCCTCCGTCACGGTGTTCTCGATCCTGCCTTCGCAGCCCACTGGAGGCAGTAAGATACGACTCACAATGCCTCCATCCAGCAGGCGAGGGGTGAAGCCTCTCCTGAGGCGGTACAGGCTCTGTAGCGAACTGGAAATTTAATTATGCCCTAAGAAACATCTAGAGGTTCCCTTGGGCAGGCTGTCCCTTTTCCCAACCTGAGCTTTCGACCCCCGACAGGGGCTGAAAGCTGCTGGATGTGAGAGACTGTACAGAGTTGAGAGCCTTATAAATAGAGGCCTAAAGGCTAGGACTTTACGAGATTGGCGCTACCAGCAGGAAAGCAGGAGTCGAACGAGTCATGGAGGCTAGCTTCTAACTTATGTCCTTTATCCTGTAGGTCCTTTCAAGCAAAGCTACAAGAGGCAGATTACAGCAGGTCTGCTTCACTCTGTGGAAAACTACCTAAAGGCTGACTTGCCTTTGCTCTCACTCGGAAGGGGTTAGAGCCTGAGGATGGCCGTTCAGCTCCATTGCTAGAGGAAGGATTGGGCTTCCTTCAGGTAAGAGGGGGTCACTCCCGGGGGCGTCGCGACGACGACGGCCGCCCCTAAACGTCGGCATGGAGAGGCGGCTGGTGAAATGCTGCCCATCGAACGCACCTCCATCAGGACGCCCGAAGCAAGGTGACGAGTACTTCTGCCACCTGAGGAGCAGCGTCAAACCTTTGACTATCCCTTCCTAACCGAACCCTGATTGTAACCCACCCCTTAAAGACGCAGGGAGCACGAGAAAGGAGCTAGGAAGCACGTCCCCAACTTGTCGCCGCGCAACCCACCCGACAGCCAGCCACTGCTGTTTCCTGCGCGGTCCGAGTAGCCTGATACACTCAGATAACCAGGGGAGACAACACGTCCAGGCCTAGCACTCCGCCTGGACGGAGCCACTCCATCTTGGCTCTGTTTTTCCTCTGCCCCTGCGGGGGCTGGGGGTGCGTGAGAGGGAAGCATCGTAGCAGCCGGGCTAGCAGCCAAGGAGCTAGCCCACCCAGCAAATCCAACATGGCCGCCAAGTGCGGGAGCTCGTGGCTCCCGCGGCCACCTCCAGCCGGGTCCTCACCCCGTGCTGGCCCGTCAAGCGCCACCGACCAATCACAGCGCGGCTATCAATCCAGCGACCAATCAAGCCTCATAGTCTGCTCACTTCAAGTAAACCGCCGTTTTTAGACTTGTTACAGCCCTTGTACTGCTTCCAAGTCAAGTACAGCATGTACAGGTCTCCAAGTTCGAGTCTACGCGGCAGCCCTGCAACAGACTACGTAACTGACGTTGCCCTGCTGTCCTGAGTTCGTGACTTGTCTGTGGCGTTAACCACGTATAAAAAACTAGCCCTGTCACGACTCGGGCAACAGAGGGTAACTGATAGCCACAAATTGGTCCGCCTAGTGCGTTTGACCGTTAAATCAAACGTACCCCTCCCTGCCCCATGATCTCCCCCATCCAAGTCCTTCTTTACGGTTCGCACTGTAACCTAGGACCCCCCCCCGGTCAAAGGCACCCTCCTCGCCTGCGACCGGTTTCCCTCACTCGTAAAACATAGGGACTTCATTCTCCTTATGCCTAGGACTCCTACCCGGGACGAGTGCCCAGCCAACCTTCCTCTCTCGTTAAAACTAGGGACTTCACTCTCCCTGGCCAGGGACATCACTCTCCCTGGACGAGAACCTGGACTGTTGGTTCCCTCCCTGTCCCCGCCCCCTATCCCCCCCCCCTTCAACTAACTGCTTACAATTCAGGGTCAACTCAGTGGATCGAGTAGCTGAGCCCCTGAATCCAAGACCAAGTATCCACGTCCCGCCAAGAATCTTTCTTCCCAAATTAAACCCTCACTTCCTAAACCACAGAACAAGGGTACAGCCGATGCGGGTGCCAACAAACTGCCAATTACAGATGCTCAATATTTTCCTCAGAAATTAACACCTAACCGATGCTTTTCCAAATTTAACACCGCACACTCACACAAATATGGTGGCGCCAGTCACCTATGTATGAGTCACTGCTTAACGACGTCGGTAATTCCCATTGCAAACCTCCGAACGCAAGAGGGTGTGGTCTGCTCCTGGTCACCCCAGAACAACCACAACCGACAAACACGTACTGCTGTGTCACCGTGACACTGAATGTAGCGAGTCTTGGTTACACACATACACACACGGCCACACACACATAACACATACGATCAACACTCACACACACAACAATAAAAATAAAATACACACACAAACTGCCAAAGCAACATCGGGCGTGGTCACCCACTGGATGGGTGACCGCGAGCACACATACTGTCAAAGCAACATTGAGCGTGGTCACCCACTGGATGGGTGACCATGAGCATACATAAACTGTCAAATAAAACACAATAATTCACACAACTGACACTAACACACACAACAGTCCGACAGAGGAGCGCGGAATAGCGCACCGGTATCGGCACGTTACAAACCACCTATCTCCTCGGAGATAGGTGGAACATACGGATGACCAGGGCGCGCGAACACATTCTCATCGTGACCATGGCTGACACAGCAACAGCATCGGCAGCATCTGCACCCGCCTCGGCTCCGGCCCAGGCGTCGCCCAAGAAGAGCAAGGCTTCTGCATCGAAGAAACCTCGCACCAAGCCTGCCCATCCGAAAACCTCCGAGATGGTGGGCAGTGCCATCAAGAGCCTGAAGGAACGAGGTGGATCTTCTCTGCAGGCTATCAAGAAGTACATCTCTGCCAACTACAAGGTGGACTCTGAGAAGCTGGCCCCTTTCATCAAGAAGTACCTGAAATCTGCCGTGGCTTCCGGAGAGCTGGTCCAGACCAAGGGGAAGGGAGCTTCAGGTTCCTTCAAGCTCGCTTCGGCTGCCAAGCCGGAGAAGGCCAGCGCAGCCCCTGTCAAGCGGTCCGCTGCCCCCAAGGAGAAGCGCATCCCCAAGGCGAAGAAGGCTGGTGGAGCCAAGGCTGCAGCCAAGAAAGCCATTTCCAAAAAGCCTGCCGAGAAGAAGAAGGCCGCTCCTGCTCCCAAACCCAAGCAGAAGGCTCCTTCCAAGGCTAAGAAGGCCGCCAAGGTGCCCACTAAGAAACCTAAGGCACCTAAGCCTAAAAAGGCCGCTAAGCCCAAGGCCTCGCCTAAAAAGGCACCAGCAAAAAGGAAGTGAGGACATTTCATGTTCTTGCTTCCTTCTACACGCACCTCTTGCTCTCGTAGGAGCAGAGGAAAAACGGCCCTTATCAGGGCCATCAATTTTATTCCCCAAGAGAGCATATTATGTCAGTCACTGTCCAAGGCTGGAACCCTGGCCTCTCCTATCTCTGCCTCCTAAACAGGCTAGTTTGTCTCATTGCGGGGCGACTCACTCTTCAAATTTCATTATTATTGTACTTAACTACATTTTTCTTTATCCTTACTTACTGCACTTTTGCTGTTGCTGTTGTTGTTGTTATTATTATTATTATTATTATTATTATTATTATTATTACTATCACGTCCTAGATATTAATTAATGAATTATTGTACTCAATACTCAAGATTATTATTATTATTATTATTATTATTATTATTATTATTATTATTGTTATTATTATTATATTCTGTTACTCTTAGATTTTTCCTTGAACCTAGAGGAACCACTAGCTTTTTTTCTTTTCGTTTTCCTTCTATCCTAGACCAGAGAGACAATAACTACTCTTCTAGGAAATTTTGGTGGCCCTGAAAAGGGCCGTTTGGTAAAGCTCCAGCCATAAGACAAGCACCGGACTTAGGCACGTTCGCCACGGATGCGGCGGGCGAGCTGGATGTCCTTAGGCATGATGGTGACACGCTTGGCGTGGATGGCACACAAGTTGGTGTCTTCAAAAAGACCCACCAGGTAGGCCTCACTGGCCTCCTGCAAGGCCATGACAGCCGAGCTCTGGAAGCGCAGGTCGGTCTTGAAGTCCTGAGCTATCTCTCTCACCAGCCGCTGGAAGGGCAGCTTGCGGATCAGAAGCTCAGTGCTCTTCTGGTAGCGTCTGATCTCACGCAGGGCCACGGTACCGGGCCTGTAGCGATGAGGCTTCTTCACTCCTCCGGTGGCAGGCGCGCTCTTACGGGCAGCCTTGGTGGCCAGTTGCTTGCGCGGGGCCTTGCCTCCGGTAGATTTACGTGCAGTCTGCTTAGTACGGGCCATCACGTGCTCACTGTCGACTCGTCCCAGGAAGAATGGTTCGGGGGCTTGCTGCCCGACTGTTTTATTGCTTCGCTTCCCCCACCCTCGGTAGCAGCTGCACTCCCATTGGCCGGGCGGTGCTGACGTCACCGGGGCCAGGCACTTTCAACAAAAGCGAGGGGCCTCGAGTGCCAGCCGCATTCTAGCTCTGAACTCGCAGCTCTACTGATCTATCATGACCGGACGAGGCAAGGGAGGCAAGGGACTCGGCAAAGGAGGCGCCAAGCGTCACAGGAAGGTGCTCCGAGACAACATCCAGGGCATCACTAAGCCTGCCATCAGACGTCTCGCTCGCAGAGGTGGAGTCAAGCGTATTTCGGGACTTATCTACGAGGAGACCCGTGGCGTGCTCAAGGTATTCCTGGAGAACGTTATCCGGGATGCCGTCACCTACACCGAGCACGCCAAGAGGAAGACCGTGACCGCCATGGATGTCGTCTATGCTCTCAAGAGGCAGGGACGCACCCTGTACGGTTTTGGTGGTTAAGTCTCCTCCGAGCGTGCTCCCGTTTGTGAGCATGCAGTATTTAAAAAACGGCCCTTTTCAGGGCCACCACTTACCTCTCAAAAGAGCACAGAGTCCCACTTACAGTACTCCTCTAACGTAGCTTGCGCTATTCTCCCTCTCAAAACAGTCATCTCCCCGAAACCTGCACGGAAAAAAGCCCTCATTATCAGTTATGATGTCTACATTTTAATGCTAACAAGAGAAAACAAACATTATCTTCCTTGCTGTGCACGTCTAAAAGACAAAGTATTGTAAATATACTACTTTAAGTATCCTTTCCTTTCCTTTCTAGTTAAGTGTGTGTTCTTACATGCATAGGTTGGTAGTATCCAGCAGTCAAGAACAGAATTATACAGCATAAATGAAATGAAAAGAAATCTATAATGTACTTCCTTCTTCCTTCCCTTCTGAAAATTAAATATTAAGAGGGGCCTGGAGCTACCTTACTCATTTCCCCCTTAAATAAATAACCTCAAAGGAAAGGCTATTCTTGTGCTCTCCTGGCTAATGTTACAGATGCCCTCATATTTGCAGTGTCTCATTATTGTTATTATTATCATTATTATTAGGAGAGTTGTCTGAACTGCTCTATCACTTCAGGATTTCTCCATACTTCTGCTAAGATAGCTATAGCAGCATGATAGACAAACAGCTCTTATCTTAAGGAGTTGGTGGCCCTGAAAAGGGCCGTTTATTTATATTTTTCCGGTGAGCCAACGCCCTGACCGAGAACAGGAACTTAAGCCTTCTTCTCGGTCTTCTTAGGCAGGAGCACTGCCTGGATGTTGGGCAGAACACCACCCTGGGCAATGGTCACTCCAGACAGCAACTTGTTCAACTCCTCGTCGTTACGGATGGCCAACTGTAAGTGACGAGGGATGATCCTGGTCTTCTTGTTGTCACGGGCTGCATTGCCCGCCAACTCAAGAACTTCAGCTGCCAGGTATTCCATGACTGCAGCCAGGTACACAGGAGCCCCAGCACCCACTCGCTCAGCGTAGTTTCCCTTGCGGAGGAGACGGTGGATACGGCCGACAGGGAACTGCAGGCCTGCACGGCTGGAGCGACTCTTGGACTTGCCCTTCACTTTTCCTCCCTTTCCTCGTCCTGACATGATGCTATGATGCTCTGCTGCTCTACTTCGAAGGGAAAATGATACCGAATCACTCTGCGCACCAGTTTTGTAGCCTGCAAGGTTGCTCAACGTTACGAGCCAACCAATAAGGCTGCAGTAAGCTTGCGCTCATTGGCTAGTCGCATGCAGCCCTCTCGGTCTTAAAAAGAATTGCAAGGGGGCCGAAAAATTTACTTTCTAGGAGACATCCCAGACAACCATGCCACCCAAGACAAGCGGAAAGGCAGCCAAGAAAGCCGGCAAGGCCCAGAAGAACATCTCCAAGGGAGACAAGAAGAAGAAGCGCAAGAGGAAGGAAAGCTATGCCATCTACATCTACAAGGTGCTTAAACAGGTACATCCTGATACTGGCATCTCCAGCAAGGCGATGAGCATCATGAACAGCTTTGTCAACGACATCTTCGAGCGCATCGCCGCTGAGGCTTCCCGTCTGGCCCACTACAACAAGCGCTCCACCATCACCAGTCGGGAGATCCAGACTGCCGTCCGCCTCCTGTTGCCCGGTGAGCTGGCCAAGCACGCCGTCAGTGAGGGTACCAAGGCAGTTACCAAATACACCAGCTCCAAGTAAGGTGCCAGGTTTTCTGCCTTGCTGCATTCTTAACAAACGGCCCTTTTCAGGGCCACCACACCTTTAAAAAAAAGAGCAGCATCTGTTAGCCTTGTTATCAACTCCACTCTGATTTTATCTATCTGTCCTACTTCATATACATCGAAAGACAGTGCAAAACATTCAAATCATAAGCTAAGGAGGGAAGAACTACTACTACTACTACTACTACATTACCTTATTGCTAAAAATCCTCCTGCTTTGTCCTTTACAATGAAAACCAGACCAAGCCCCATGGCACTACAGCCCCTAAGCAAGCAGGCTGAGTGGACCTCAAAGCAGCCATTAGATCGAGGTAAAATTCCTTTGCCTGGCCGGGAATTGAACCCGGGCCCCCCAGCTACGAGGCAGGCACGCTGCCCCTGCGCTACAGCGCCGGCCCCTTCACAACCACCTTCAGTAATTATTATTATTATTATTATTATTATTATTACAACCCTCGACACTTCCCGTGTGTGTGTGCGCGCGCGCGCCAGCGCGCGCGTTTTTTTGGGGTTAGGTTACGAGAAGTGGGGTTAAGTCGAGTTAGGGTACGTTTCGCCGCGGAGCGCGACAACCACCCGCGCCCGCTCCGCGACGGCGACCTCCGAGCACACCCCTGCACCATTGCCAACGCCCCCGCGCCACAAAGACCTCCAGGAAACTCGCTTTGCGGTTCGTATGGACGTTTCAAGCTCCGTTCTCTCGCCAACGGCCATACCATGTTGAATACACCGGTTCTCGTCCGATCACCGCAGTTAAGCAACATTGGGCGTGGTCAGTACTTGGATGGGTGACCGCTTGGGAACACCACGTGCCGTTGGCTCAATTCCCTTTTTACCAAGTTTCCCAGTCCCAGTACGACAACTTACTTTCAACTTTTGCCTCAGGCCAGCAGAAATTGCTTAAATCACGTTTTTTGTTACGTCTGAAACTAGCTAGACCTTTTGCTGCTCTTCGACCCCGTGGCTATACAGGAACGAAGCTTAGCGTAGTATTGCATTTCCTCCTAGGTGACCGGCCTAACCTGGCGGCGGCGACATCATCATCATCGTTGTTGTTATTATTATTATTATTATTATTATTATTATTATTATTATTATTATTATTATTATTCGTCGTCTCTCTCTCTCTCTCTCTCTCTCTCTCTCTCTCTCTCTGTGTGTGTGTGTGTGTGTGTGTGTGTGTGTGTGTGTGTGTGTGTGTCGACCTAGGGGACCCTTGCTGAGCCTAGCACCGCTTCCAATTACTCGTGCCAGGATTTTAACTTTCGTACCTCCTATCGTACGTCCCTATGTCTAAACTTGCTGTTCTTATTCTTTTAGGTTAGTGTAGCTTATCCTGCAGGCCTCTTATGGCACATAACATCATTCTACGTCCTATTTCTCCCAATATTAAGATTATTAAAGGGCGGAACGAGGCTTCTAAACTCCCCGCCCACCTTGAAAATCGCGAGGAAGGTGGTTTCCATGCAACGTCATCGACACTGTCGTGATTACAATGAAAGCCATGTCCTAGCAACCGACCGCGGCATTTAGCAGCCCCTCAAAGAGTCGAACAATTTCCTTTTATGTTCTTTCAGGTAAGTAGCTATTCAAATTACGACACGGTTCGGCAATAAGTTACAAGTTTGTAGTACGCTCGTGTCTCTCCCGGGCTTCCTTACGAACGGTAGGGCACCAGTGCAGTACAGTGGCCTACACACAGCCCGCTATCTTCGAAGTGCGTGTGTTGCGATGTAACGTAGTTTTGAAGCCTAGGAACTTGTAGAAGCCTAGGAACTTGTAAAACTCTTTCATTTCTATCAAAGACGAGACGCCCTTCAAATAAGACTGAGAAGGTAACCTTTTGACGACAAGGGTTAGTTCAAAGAGTCGTGACGTTTTAGGTTAGGTGAAGGGAGGAAAGCACTCGTTTTTGTTGTTTGTACGTCAGCTGACCGATCTTTTGGCAAGTGATAAATTGAGTAGAACGAATCGGAACTCCGTATAGTTACTGTTACCGTCCTAGAATTAAAATTAGACCATTCTGAGCCCTACTTGACAGGTTCGACACCGGCTCACTCGTGTGATATTTCGATGGTCTGTAGATATGGGCGCATAAAAAGAACTCCTGCGGGACAAACTTCCGGCACCTCGGCATCTACGAAAGGCGTAAGATAATAGTGAACATAACCTTACTAGTAGTACCACCACCACCATTACTGCTACTAATACGACTATTACTTAAGGCAGTGGACAATTTCGAACTCAAGCAATAATGTGTCCTTTTGCTGACCACCTGATCACTGCCTCTTGCCTTACTACTACAGGCTAGCGTTCAAGGAAAGAAAGAAAGAAAGAAAGAAAGAAAGAAATAAGTTACCGTTCTTCCCAAGTCAGGTTAGGATTTCTGCATCAGACACGGCTAGGGCTGATCGTGGATCTACTAGTACCTAACATGCTAAATTGTGCTCCGTTATATCATCACCAGTCGTGAAGTCACACCTGCATCTTCTAATTACAGGGTAGATGCTACATATTTCGGGCAATATATAACCCAGGTTTGGCTTGGATAACCTAAAAATATTCAGGTACTGGGTCTGGCCTGGTTATATCAAGTGTCACCCTAGATCAGCAGGGCTAAGAATCATCAGGTCTCTGTCATGAATTTAAATGGCTTAGTACCCCTCATTATGGTGTACTTCTCTTCATATTTGAGGGAAGAGGAGTAAAACTTAAAACTTTATTGCCTGTCTTAAACCACCTACTTTCTTTGGGGTATTGTCTAGCACAAACTTCTAAGGCGACCACATCACACAGCCCGATGCTCGAATACTGCTTGGGCAGGGGTGTAGGTGGTGGTTAGTGGTTGCAAGAAGGGTCCTGGAAGGGAGGGATAATAAGCCAGTACGCCACTTGCTCTTAAGTCTGTACCTTTCATTATACGGTTTCATTAACTATTTTTTACACCTGCCCTGTAGTATGGTACCATTTAGTAAGAGGTCTCTAGAGTTTGGCCTAGTACAACCTTCAATGAAAGTAGTTTTCAGGAGTGGTTAGGTACCCCTATACTTACTTTCTTTCTTTCTTTCTTTCTTTCTTTCTTTCTTTCTTTCTTGGATTACAAGGTGTCGGTAAAGCAGCTGATCGTTGCTTATGTACAAAAAAATGTTCATACATGGGCTTTCATTCGCTGAGGTAAATGATAATGATAATAATAATAATAATAATAATAATAATAATAATAATAATAATAATAATAATAATAATGGCAAGAACACAAAGGGTCCTTTTCTCTGCAGCTGATTTTTAGCATGAAGGACAGAGGCTGTCATGATGATGATGATTACCGAGTGATACCGTTAAGCTAAAACCCAGTAGGGGATTAATATTAACAGGAACGTTGTGCAGAATCATTCAGTAAAGATGTAATGGCAGGGGGAGGGGGGGAAGAGGGCGTTCAGTATAATACACCATCAACCCAAGTACAGTGCATATTTAGCTCTATGTTATGTAATGCTCTCTCTGCTCTCTGTACCTTTATTTGGCCCTACAACTTGTCTCACCAAGTGAAGGAGATCTTACACATAGTTACTGTACTGTACTTAATTTCACGCTGACTTCAACTGCTAGTAGGATACGCACGTCGAACCATGCAGAAACCTGCACGATTTCAAACGACTGCCGACTAGATAGCGACTAGGCCGAAGAAAGAAAGGGCATCTTATAAATCGAGAGCGACAATTCATTTTCGAGGTTAGGGTTACCGCTTGGTTCTCTTAGCCAAAGAAATCATGAAACCATTTTGCGAGTAAAAACTGATGTTACCTGAATTTTGGATACAGTTATTACTACCATCATCATCATCATCATCATCATCATCATCATCATCGTCATACGCTACTCTGTATGATGAAGGTGGGTAGCAAGATCGAGTCTCGGCGCGATCAGTTGGCTTCAAATTCTGCTTCACCTCGTTCAGAGTATACATATTCAAGGTAAAAACACTAGCTTCTCTCAAAAAATAAACTCCTATTGAAGGGTCATTAAACACAACTTCTTCTTCTTCTTCTTCTTCTTCTTCTTCTTCTTCTTCTTCTTCTTCTTCTTCTTCTTATTATTATTATTATTATTATTATTATTATTATTATTATTATTATTATTATTATTATTATTATTATTATTTTCCTTTCTTTCTTTCTTTCTTTCTTTCTGTCTTTCTTTCTTTCTTTCTTTCTTTCTTTCTTTCTTTCTTTCAGGACCATTTAAGTGAGATGTTAGCTGTATGAGTGTTGCAGCACCTCAAACCTTTACATTTTTTCCCTTGTAAGTTGTGGCAATGTCTTGCAGAGAAGTTTGTTGGGAAACCATGGTCCTTCCTTCCTTCCTTCCTTCCTTCCTTCCTTCCTTCCTTCCTTCCTTCCTTCCTTCCTTCCTTCCAATAAATCTGCTGAGTTGCTGTCTCAAAGGGTCTCTCATCCTAAAGAAATTTGACCGAAGGTAAGGGATGTTGCCAGGTCTATCAAACTGACAGACTTATCATCTCCTGGTACAGGAAATCTGTTCTTTGAAGAGTCTGGACTGACTGCCCCTTCCTCCGTCACGGTGTTCTCGATCCTGCCTTCGCAGCCCACTGGAGGCAGTAAGATACGACTCACAATGCCTCCATCCAGCAGGCGAGGGGTGAAGCCTCTCCTGAGGCGGTACAGGCTCTGTAGCGAACTGGAAATTTAATTATGCCCTAAGAAACATCTAGAGGTTCCCTTGGGCAGGCTGTCCCTTTTCCCAACCTGAGCTTTCGACCCCCGACAGGGGCTGAAAGCTGCTGGATGTGAGAGACTGTACAGAGTTGAGAGCCTTATAAATAGAGGCCTAAAGGCTAGGACTTTACGAGATTGGCGCTACCAGCAGGAAAGCAGGAGTCGAACGAGTCATGGAGGCTAGCTTCTAACTTATGTCCTTTATCCTGTAGGTCCTTTCAAGCAAAGCTACAAGAGGCAGATTACAGCAGGTCTGCTTCACTCTGTGGAAAACTACCTAAAGGCTGACTTGCCTTTGCTCTCACTCGGAAGGGGTTAGAGCCTGAGGATGGCCGTTCAGCTCCATTGCTAGAGGAAGGATTGGGCTTCCTTCAGGTAAGAGGGGGTCACTCCCGGGGGCGTCGCGACGACGACGGCCGCCCCTAAACGTCGGCATGGAGAGGCGGCTGGTGAAATGCTGCCCATCGAACGCACCTCCATCAGGACGCCCGAAGCAAGGTGACGAGTACTTCTGCCACCTGAGGAGCAGCGTCAAACCTTTGACTATCCCTTCCTAACCGAACCCTGATTGTAACCCACCCCTTAAAGACGCAGGGAGCACGAGAAAGGAGCTAGGAAGCACGTCCCCAACTTGTCGCCGCGCAACCCACCCGACAGCCAGCCACTGCTGTTTCCTGCGCGGTCCGAGTAGCCTGATACACTCAGATAACCAGGGGAGCGCGCGAACACATTCTCATCGTGACCATGGCTGACACAGCAACAGCATCGGCAGCATCTGCACCCGCCTCGGCTCCGGCCCAGGCGTCGCCCAAGAAGAGCAAGGCTTCTGCATCGAAGAAACCTCGCACCAAGCCTGCCCATCCGAAAACCTCCGAGATGGTGGGCAGTGCCATCAAGAGCCTGAAGGAACGAGGTGGATCTTCTCTGCAGGCTATCAAGAAGTACATCTCTGCCAACTACAAGGTGGACTCTGAGAAGCTGGCCCCTTTCATCAAGAAGTACCTGAAATCTGCCGTGGCTTCCGGAGAGCTGGTCCAGACCAAGGGGAAGGGAGCTTCAGGTTCCTTCAAGCTCGCTTCGGCTGCCAAGCCGGAGAAGGCCAGCGCAGCCCCTGTCAAGCGGTCCGCTGCCCCCAAGGAGAAGCGCATCCCCAAGGCGAAGAAGGCTGGTGGAGCCAAGGCTGCAGCCAAGAAAGCCATTTCCAAAAAGCCTGCCGAGAAGAAGAAGGCCGCTCCTGCTCCCAAACCCAAGCAGAAGGCTCCTTCCAAGGCTAAGAAGGCCGCCAAGGTGCCCACTAAGAAACCTAAGGCACCTAAGCCTAAAAAGGCCGCTAAGCCCAAGGCCTCGCCTAAAAAGGCACCAGCAAAAAGGAAGTGAGGACATTTCATGTTCTTGCTTCCTTCTACACGCACCTCTTGCTCTCGTAGGAGCAGAGGAAAAACGGCCCTTATCAGGGCCATCAATTTTATTCCCCAAGAGAGCATATTATGTCAGTCACTGTCCAAGGCTGGAACCCTGGCCTCTCCTATCTCTGCCTCCTAAACAGGCTAGTTTGTCTCATTGCGGGGCGACTCACTCTTCAAATTTCATTATTATTGTACTTAACTACATTTTTCTTTATCCTTACTTACTGCACTTTTGCTGTTGCTGTTGTTGTTGTTATTATTATTATTATTATTATTATTATTATTATTATTATTATTACTATCACGTCCTAGATATTAATTAATGAATTATTGTACTCAATACTCAAGATTATTATTATTATTATTATTATTATTATTATTATTATTATTATTATTGTTATTATTATTATATTCTGTTACTCTTAGATTTTTCCTTGAACCTAGAGGAACCACTAGCTTTTTTTCTTTTCGTTTTCCTTCTATCCTAGACCAGAGAGACAATAACTACTCTTCTAGGAAATTTTGGTGGCCCTGAAAAGGGCCGTTTGGTAAAGCTCCAGCCATAAGACAAGCACCGGACTTAGGCACGTTCGCCACGGATGCGGCGGGCGAGCTGGATGTCCTTAGGCATGATGGTGACACGCTTGGCGTGGATGGCACACAAGTTGGTGTCTTCAAAAAGACCCACCAGGTAGGCCTCACTGGCCTCCTGCAAGGCCATGACAGCCGAGCTCTGGAAGCGCAGGTCGGTCTTGAAGTCCTGAGCTATCTCTCTCACCAGCCGCTGGAAGGGCAGCTTGCGGATCAGAAGCTCAGTGCTCTTCTGGTAGCGTCTGATCTCACGCAGGGCCACGGTACCGGGCCTGTAGCGATGAGGCTTCTTCACTCCTCCGGTGGCAGGCGCGCTCTTACGGGCAGCCTTGGTGGCCAGTTGCTTGCGCGGGGCCTTGCCTCCGGTAGATTTACGTGCAGTCTGCTTAGTACGGGCCATCACGTGCTCACTGTCGACTCGTCCCAGGAAGAATGGTTCGGGGGCTTGCTGCCCGACTGTTTTATTGCTTCGCTTCCCCCACCCTCGGTAGCAGCTGCACTCCCATTGGCCGGGCGGTGCTGACGTCACCGGGGCCAGGCACTTTCAACAAAAGCGAGGGGCCTCGAGTGCCAGCCGCATTCTAGCTCTGAACTCGCAGCTCTACTGATCTATCATGACCGGACGAGGCAAGGGAGGCAAGGGACTCGGCAAAGGAGGCGCCAAGCGTCACAGGAAGGTGCTCCGAGACAACATCCAGGGCATCACTAAGCCTGCCATCAGACGTCTCGCTCGCAGAGGTGGAGTCAAGCGTATTTCGGGACTTATCTACGAGGAGACCCGTGGCGTGCTCAAGGTATTCCTGGAGAACGTTATCCGGGATGCCGTCACCTACACCGAGCACGCCAAGAGGAAGACCGTGACCGCCATGGATGTCGTCTATGCTCTCAAGAGGCAGGGACGCACCCTGTACGGTTTTGGTGGTTAAGTCTCCTCCGAGCGTGCTCCCGTTTGTGAGCATGCAGTATTTAAAAAACGGCCCTTTTCAGGGCCACCACTTACCTCTCAAAAGAGCACAGAGTCCCACTTACAGTACTCCTCTAACGTAGCTTGCGCTATTCTCCCTCTCAAAACAGTCATCTCCCCGAAACCTGCACGGAAAAAAGCCCTCATTATCAGTTATGATGTCTACATTTTAATGCTAACAAGAGAAAACAAACATTATCTTCCTTGCTGTGCACGTCTAAAAGACAAAGTATTGTAAATATACTACTTTAAGTATCCTTTCCTTTCCTTTCTAGTTAAGTGTGTGTTCTTACATGCATAGGTTGGTAGTATCCAGCAGTCAAGAACAGAATTATACAGCATAAATGAAATGAAAAGAAATCTATAATGTACTTCCTTCTTCCTTCCCTTCTGAAAATTAAATATTAAGAGGGGCCTGGAGCTACCTTACTCATTTCCCCCTTAAATAAATAACCTCAAAGGAAAGGCTATTCTTGTGCTCTCCTGGCTAATGTTACAGATGCCCTCATATTTGCAGTGTCTCATTATTGTTATTATTATCATTATTATTAGGAGAGTTGTCTGAACTGCTCTATCACTTCAGGATTTCTCCATACTTCTGCTAAGATAGCTATAGCAGCATGATAGACAAACAGCTCTTATCTTAAGGAGTTGGTGGCCCTGAAAAGGGCCGTTTATTTATATTTTTCCGGTGAGCCAACGCCCTGACCGAGAACAGGAACTTAAGCCTTCTTCTCGGTCTTCTTAGGCAGGAGCACTGCCTGGATGTTGGGCAGAACACCACCCTGGGCAATGGTCACTCCAGACAGCAACTTGTTCAACTCCTCGTCGTTACGGATGGCCAACTGTAAGTGACGAGGGATGATCCTGGTCTTCTTGTTGTCACGGGCTGCATTGCCCGCCAACTCAAGAACTTCAGCTGCCAGGTATTCCATGACTGCAGCCAGGTACACAGGAGCCCCAGCACCCACTCGCTCAGCGTAGTTTCCCTTGCGGAGGAGACGGTGGATACGGCCGACAGGGAACTGCAGGCCTGCACGGCTGGAGCGACTCTTGGACTTGCCCTTCACTTTTCCTCCCTTTCCTCGTCCTGACATGATGCTATGATGCTCTGCTGCTCTACTTCGAAGGGAAAATGATACCAGAGCCACAATTCTCATCGGTGCCGGGAAGTCCCGGTACCAGTGAGGGGTTTTAGCCCATCGACCCGGTGAGGGCCTTGAGTGCTTTTTCCTTATGTTTCTATCTAGTACTGCATTTCTGTTGTGTAGTTTGTGGAACTGTGAAATTTAAATCGCGCTGACCAGAATATGGTCTGCACCCCTTAGTGGGGTGGGTTTAGAGAATCAGCTCCTTAGGTCTTCGGTATCGAAGACCTACGGTATCATAGTTTCCTATGTTTCTGATCAGCGGATTTTTACTCTCAGTGAGTGCGTCATAAAACTTCACAGCCGTGTTGCGTATCCTGCTATGAGTGGTGGGGAGTTGGTACCGCTCATGCAGGTCGTCATTGGATTCGTACCATTGTGCACCTGTCAAACGGCGCAGCGCACGATTTTGTATGCGCTGGACTTTTAACAGGTGCGACTTGGCTGCAGTGCCCCAAATAGGGCTGGCATACTCAAGTATCGGTCGTATAGTCGATTTGTAGAGTAGGAGTCGGTTTTCTATTGTTAGCCCATTGTCGGCTCTAATCATCGGAAATAATTTAAAGAGGCGCACATTTGCCTGCGCAGTAATGTTAGAAATATGATCTCCGAACGTTAATCCTCTGTCTAGGGTGACACCTAGATACTTAGTTTTCTTAGTCCACCTGATTGGTTGGCCGAAAAGTATCAGGGGCTCGGGGTTTGGGGGGAAGCGTTTAGTGAATAGCGTGGCGCTACTCTTGTCAGTATTAATTTTAACTCTCCACTTCTCTAGCCAGGGCTCGAGAGTGGAGAGCGCGTCTTGGAGGTAATCTTTCAACTTAGGTGCCTGCCATGAGACAGAGGATATCGCCGTGTCGTCCGCGTATAAATGTAATTGCGCGTGCGTCGGTTTTGGCATGTCTGACATGAAAAGATTGAAAATTGTCGGCGAGATCACACTGCCCTGTGGTACCCCAGCCTCTATAGGCCGAGGGTCCGACAGGGCTGTGCCAACCTGCACCTGGAATTTTCTGTCATCTAGGTAGCTCGTTAGTAACTGTAGTACGTAGGGCGGGAAACCTAAGGTCCTTAATTTAAAAATTAGTCCTTGGTGCCAAACTTTATCGAACGCACGCGCAATATCAAGAAAACAGACTCCTGTGTGTCTACGGTCGTTATAGTTCTTAGTAATTGCCTCAGTGAGGCGCATCAATTGATGGCAGGTGGAATGGCCTCGCCTGAATCCGAACTGTTCGTCGTTAATTAAGTTACGGTCATCTATAATTACATTAAGTCGGGTAAGGAATAGGGTCTCAAAAAGCTTGGAAATGATGCTGAGAAGGGATATCGGGCGGTAGTTCTGTGGGAACGTTTTGTCTTTTAAGGGCTTGGGAATCATGATTACTTTAGCAATTTTCCAGCAGGCCGGGAAGTGGCCAAACCGGAAAATTGCATTAAAAAGTTTAGTTAGACATGTCAGGGCCTTTCTCGGAAGGTTTTTGAGAAAAGCCGCTGACACGCTATCGAGGCCAGGCGCCTTCCTGTTCTTCAGTCTCTTAATAGCGGCGAACAGTTCGGACGGCGTAATAAATTTAAAGTCAGGGGGGAGGCTAGTCTCGTCAGTCTCGTCAAGTGCGTCTTCGACGATTTCTACGAAATCTTCGTCGCAAGGCTCGTCGTTGGGGGTACACGCACTCTCGAACGTGTCCGCCAGGGCGTCGGCCTTTTCTTTGTCTGAAAATGCCATTCCATTCCTACCGTGGAGGGTGGGTATGCCAGTCCTATTATTAGTGAATTTACGAGCCAGCCTGTGGAGTGAGTTGTCAGCCACGCTCAGGCCCGCCAACCTAGACCGCCAGGCAGCCTGCCTGTGATTCTTAATCATAATTTGGAGGTTTCGCTTGCACCTGTTCCACTTACGCTTCAGGTACGGGTCCCTGGATTCCCGCCACAACCTACGTGCTCGGTTCTTGATTTTAATCTGGGTGAGAATGTGAGAAGGGAGCGTGTCCTTCTTTCGTTGGACAACGCTCGGTCCCACGGCGGAAGATTCTGCGGCTCTAACGATAGCAGATGAGATCTGCTCCGCTAGGCTATCAATCTCGGACGGGCTTTTCACACTGGGATTGCCATTAATTTCAGATGAGAGAGCAATGATACCGAATCACTCTGCGCACCAGTTTTGTAGCCTGCAAGGTTGCTCAACGTTACGAGCCAACCAATAAGGCTGCAGTAAGCTTGCGCTCATTGGCTAGTCGCATGCAGCCCTCTCGGTCTTAAAAAGAATTGCAAGGGGGCGAAAAATTTACTTTCTAGGAGACATCCCAGACAACCATGCCACCCAAGACAAGCGGAAAGGCAGCCAAGAAAGCCGGCAAGGCCCAGAAGAACATCTCCAAGGGAGACAAGAAGAAGAAGCGCAAGAGGAAGGAAAGCTATGCCATCTACATCTACAAGGTGCTTAAACAGGTACATCCTGATACTGGCATCTCCAGCAAGGCGATGAGCATCATGAACAGCTTTGTCAACGACATCTTCGAGCGCATCGCCGCTGAGGCTTCCCGTCTGGCCCACTACAACAAGCGCTCCACCATCACCAGTCGGGAGATCCAGACTGCCGTCCGCCTCCTGTTGCCCGGTGAGCTGGCCAAGCACGCCGTCAGTGAGGGTACCAAGGCAGTTACCAAATACACCAGCTCCAAGTAAGGTGCCAGGTTTTCTGCCTTGCTGCATTCTTAACAAACGGCCCTTTTCAGGGCCACCACACCTTTAAAAAAAAGAGCAGCATCTGTTAGCCTTGTTATCAACTCCACTCTGATTTTATCTATCTGTCCTACTTCATATACATCGAAAGACAGTGCAAAACATTCAAATCATAAGCTAAGGAGGGAAGAACTACTACTACTACTACTACTACATTACCTTATTGCTAAAAATCCTCCTGCTTTGTCCTTTACAATGAAAACCAGACCAAGCCCCATGGCACTACAGCCCCTAAGCAAGCAGGCTGAGTGGACCTCAAAGCAGCCATTAGATCGAGGTAAAATTCCTTTGCCTGGCCGGGAATTGAACCCGGGCCCCCCAGCTACGAGGCAGGCACGCTGCCCCTGCGCTACAGCGCCGGCCCCTTCACAACCACCTTCAGTAATTATTATTATTATTATTATTATTATTATTACAACCCTCGACACTTCCCGTGTGTGTGTGCGCGCGCGCGCCAGCGCGCGCGTTTTTTTGGGGTTAGGTTACGAGAAGTGGGGTTAAGTCGAGTTAGGGTACGTTTCGCCGCGGAGCGCGACAACCACCCGCGCCCGCTCCGCGACGGCGACCTCCGAGCACACCCCTGCACCATTGCCAACGCCCCCGCGCCACAAAGACCTCCAGGAAACTCGCTTTGCGGTTCGTATGGACGTTTCAAGCTCCGTTCTCTCGCCAACGGCCATACCATGTTGAATACACCGGTTCTCGTCCGATCACCGCAGTTAAGCAACATTGGGCGTGGTCAGTACTTGGATGGGTGACCGCTTGGGAACACCACGTGCCGTTGGCTCAATTCCCTTTTTACCAAGTTTCCCAGTCCCAGTACGACAACTTACTTTCAACTTTTGCCTCAGGCCAGCAGAAATTGCTTAAATCACGTTTTTTGTTACGTCTGAAACTAGCTAGACCTTTTGCTGCTCTTCGACCCCGTGGCTATACAGGAACGAAGCTTAGCGTAGTATTGCATTTCCTCCTAGGTGACCGGCCTAACCTGGCGGCGGCGACATCATCATCATCGTTGTTGTTATTATTATTATTATTATTATTATTATTATTATTATTATTATTATTATTATTATTATTATTCGTCGTCTCTCTCTCTCTCTCTCTCTCTCTCTCTCTCTCTCTGTGTGTGTGTGTGTGTGTGTGTGTGTGTGTGTGTGTGTGTGTGTGTGTGTCGACCTAGGGGACCCTTGCTGAGCCTAGCACCGCTTCCAATTACTCGTGCCAGGATTTTAACTTTCGTACCTCCTATCGTACGTCCCTATGTCTAAACTTGCTGTTCTTATTCTTTTAGGTTAGTGTAGCTTATCCTGCAGGCCTCTTATGGCACATAACATCATTCTACGTCCTATTTCTCCCAATATTAAGATTATTAAAGGGCGGAACGAGGCTTCTAAACTCCCCGCCCACCTTGAAAATCGCGAGGAAGGTGGTTTCCATGCAACGTCATCGACACTGTCGTGATTACAATGAAAGCCATGTCCTAGCAACCGACCGCGGCATTTAGCAGCCCCTCAAAGAGTCGAACAATTTCCTTTTATGTTCTTTCAGGTAAGTAGCTATTCAAATTACGACACGGTTCGGCAATAAGTTACAAGTTTGTAGTACGCTCGTGTCTCTCCCGGGCTTCCTTACGAACGGTAGGGCACCAGTGCAGTACAGTGGCCTACACACAGCCCGCTATCTTCGAAGTGCGTGTGTTGCGATGTAACGTAGTTTTGAAGCCTAGGAACTTGTAAAACTCTTTCATTTCTATCAAAGACGAGACGCCCTTCAAATAAGACTGAGAAGGTAACCTTTTGACGACAAGGGTTAGTTCAAAGAGTCGTGACGTTTTAGGTTAGGTGAAGGGAGGAAAGCACTCGTTTTTGTTGTTTGTACGTCAGCTGACCGATCTTTTGGCAAGTGATAAATTGAGTAGAACGAATCGGAACTCCGTATAGTTACTGTTACCGTCCTAGAATTAAAATTAGACCATTCTGAGCCCTACTTGACAGGTTCGACACCGGCTCACTCGTGTGATATTTCGATGGTCTGTAGATATGGGCGCATAAAAAGAACTCCTGCGGGACAAACCGGCACCTCGGCATCTACGAAAGGCGTAAGATAATAGTGAACATAACCTTACTAGTAGTACCACCACCACCATTACTGCTACTAATACGACTATTACTTAAGGCAGTGGACAATTTCGAACTCAAGCAATAATGTGTCCTTTTGCTGACCACCTGATCACTGCCTCTTGCCTTACTACTACAGGCTAGCGTTCAAGGAAAGAAAGAAAGAAAGAAAGAAAGAAAGAAATAAGTTACCGTTCTTCCCAAGTCAGGTTAGGATTTCTGCATCAGACACGGCTAGGGCTGATCGTGGATCTACTAGTACCTAACATGCTAAATTGTGCTCCGTTATATCATCACCAGTCGTGAAGTCACACCTGCATCTTCTAATTACAGGGTAGATGCTACATATTTCGGGCAATATATAACCCAGGTTTGGCTTGGATAACCTAAAAATATTCAGGTACTGGGTCTGGCCTGGTTATATCAAGTGTCACCCTAGATCAGCAGGGCTAAGAATCATCAGGTCTCTGTCATGAATTTAAATGGCTTAGTACCCCTCATTATGGTGTACTTCTCTTCATATTTGAGGGAAGAGGAGTAAAACTTAAAACTTTATTGCCTGTCTTAAACCACCTACTTTCTTTGGGGTATTGTCTAGCACAAACTTCTAAGGCGACCACATCACACAGCCCGATGCTCGAATACTGCTTGGGCAGGGGTGTAGGTGGTGGTTAGTGGTTGCAAGAAGGGTCCTGGAAGGGAGGGATAATAAGCCAGTACGCCACTTGCTCTTAAGTCTGTACCTTTCATTATACGGTTTCATTAACTATTTTTTACACCTGCCCTGTAGTATGGTACCATTTAGTAAGAGGTCTCTAGAGTTTGGCCTAGTACAACCTTCAATGAAAGTAGTTTTCAGGAGTGGTTAGGTACCCCTATACTTACTTTCTTTCTTTCTTTCTTTCTTTCTTTCTTTCTTTCTTTCTTGGATTACAAGGTGTCGGTAAAGCAGCTGATCGTTGCTTATGTACAAAAAAATGTTCATACATGGGCTTTCATTCGCTGAGGTAAATGATAATGATAATAATAATAATAATAATAATAATAATAATAATAATAATAATAATAATAATAATAATGGCAAGAACACAAAGGGTCCTTTTCTCTGCAGCTGATTTTTAGCATGAAGGACAGAGGCTGTCATGATGATGATGATTACCGAGTGATACCGTTAAGCTAAAACCCAGTAGGGGATTAATATTAACAGCAGGGAACGTTGTGCAGAATCATTCAGTAAAGATGTAATGGCAGGGGGAGGGGGGGAAGAGGGCGTTCAGTATAATACACCATCAACCCAAGTACAGTGCATATTTAGCTCTATGTTATGTAATGCTCTCTCTGCTCTCTGTACCTTTATTTGGCCCTACAACTTGTCTCACCAAGTGAAGGAGATCTTACACATAGTTACTGTACTGTACTTAATTTCACGCTGACTTCAACTGCTAGTAGGATACGCACGTCGAACCATGCAGAAACCTGCACGATTTCAAACGACTGCCGACTAGATAGCGACTAGGCCGAAGAAAGAAAGGGCATCTTATAAATCGAGAGCGACAATTCATTTTCGAGGTTAGGGTTACCGCTTGGTTCTCTTAGCCAAAGAAATCATGAAACCATTTTGCGAGTAAAAACTGATGTTACCTGAATTTTGGATACAGTTATTACTACCATCATCATCATCATCATCATCATCATCATCATCATCGTCATACGCTACTCTGTATGATGAAGGTGGGTAGCAAGATCGAGTCTCGGCGCGATCAGTTGGCTTCAAATTCTGCTTCACCTCGTTCAGAGTATACATATTCAAGGTAAAAACACTAGCTTCTCTCAAAAAATAAACTCCTATTGAAGGGTCATTAAACACAACTTCTTCTTCTTCTTCTTCTTCTTCTTCTTCTTCTTCTTCTTCTTCTTCTTCTTCTTCTTCTTCTTCTTATTATTATTATTATTATTATTATTATTATTATTATTATTATTATTATTATTATTATTATTTTCCTTTCTTTCTTTCTTTCTTTCTTTCTGTCTTTCTTTCTTTCTTTCTTTCTTTCTTTCTTTCTTTCTTTCAGGACCATTTAAGTGAGATGTTAGCTGTATGAGTGTTGCAGCACCTCAAACCTTTACATTTTTTCCCTTGTAAGTTGTGGCAATGTCTTGCAGAGAAGTTTGTTGGGAAACCATGGTCCTTCCTTCCTTCCTTCCTTCCTTCCTTCCTTCCTTCCTTCCTTCCTTCCTTCCTTCCTTCCTTCCAATAAATCTGCTGAGTTGCTGTCTCAAAGGGTCTCTCATCCTAAAGAAATTTGACCGAAGGTAAGGGATGTTGCCAGGTCTATCAAACTGACAGACTTATCATCTCCTGGTACAGGAAATCTGTTCTTTGAAGAGTCTGGACTGACTGCCCCTTCCTCCGTCACGGTGTTCTCGATCCTGCCTTCGCAGCCCACTGGAGGCAGTAAGATACGACTCACAATGCCTCCATCCAGCAGGCGAGGGGTGAAGCCTCTCCTGAGGCGGTACAGGCTCTGTAGCGAACTGGAAATTTAATTATGCCCTAAGAAACATCTAGAGGTTCCCTTGGGCAGGCTGTCCCTTTTCCCAACCTGAGCTTTCGACCCCCGACAGGGGCTGAAAGCTGCTGGATGTGAGAGACTGTACAGAGTTGAGAGCCTTATAAATAGAGGCCTAAAGGCTAGGACTTTACGAGATTGGCGCTACCAGCAGGAAAGCAGGAGTCGAACGAGTCATGGAGGCTAGCTTCTAACTTATGTCCTTTATCCTGTAGGTCCTTTCAAGCAAAGCTACAAGAGGCAGATTACAGCAGGTCTGCTTCACTCTGTGGAAAACTACCTAAAGGCTGACTTGCCTTTGCTCTCACTCGGAAGGGGTTAGAGCCTGAGGATGGCCGTTCAGCTCCATTGCTAGAGGAAGGATTGGGCTTCCTTCAGGTAAGAGGGGGTCACTCCCGGGGGCGTCGCGACGACGACGGCCGCCCCTAAACGTCGGCATGGAGAGGCGGCTGGTGAAATGCTGCCCATCGAACGCACCTCCATCAGGACGCCCGAAGCAAGGTGACGAGTACTTCTGCCACCTGAGGAGCAGCGTCAAACCTTTGACTATCCCTTCCTAACCGAACCCTGATTGTAACCCACCCCTTAAAGACGCAGGGAGCACGAGAAAGGAGCTAGGAAGCACGTCCCCAACTTGTCGCCGCGCAACCCACCCGACAGCCAGCCACTGCTGTTTCCTGCGCGGTCCGAGTAGCCTGATACACTCAGATAACCAGGGGAGCGCGCGAACACATTCTCATCGTGACCATGGCTGACACAGCAACAGCATCGGCAGCATCTGCACCCGCCTCGGCTCCGGCCCAGGCGTCGCCCAAGAAGAGCAAGGCTTCTGCATCGAAGAAACCTCGCACCAAGCCTGCCCATCCGAAAACCTCCGAGATGGTGGGCAGTGCCATCAAGAGCCTGAAGGAACGAGGTGGATCTTCTCTGCAGGCTATCAAGAAGTACATCTCTGCCAACTACAAGGTGGACTCTGAGAAGCTGGCCCCTTTCATCAAGAAGTACCTGAAATCTGCCGTGGCTTCCGGAGAGCTGGTCCAGACCAAGGGGAAGGGAGCTTCAGGTTCCTTCAAGCTCGCTTCGGCTGCCAAGCCGGAGAAGGCCAGCGCAGCCCCTGTCAAGCGGTCCGCTGCCCCCAAGGAGAAGCGCATCCCCAAGGCGAAGAAGGCTGGTGGAGCCAAGGCTGCAGCCAAGAAAGCCATTTCCAAAAAGCCTGCCGAGAAGAAGAAGGCCGCTCCTGCTCCCAAACCCAAGCAGAAGGCTCCTTCCAAGGCTAAGAAGGCCGCCAAGGTGCCCACTAAGAAACCTAAGGCACCTAAGCCTAAAAAGGCCGCTAAGCCCAAGGCCTCGCCTAAAAAGGCACCAGCAAAAAGGAAGTGAGGACATTTCATGTTCTTGCTTCCTTCTACACGCACCTCTTGCTCTCGTAGGAGCAGAGGAAAAACGGCCCTTATCAGGGCCATCAATTTTATTCCCCAAGAGAGCATATTATGTCAGTCACTGTCCAAGGCTGGAACCCTGGCCTCTCCTATCTCTGCCTCCTAAACAGGCTAGTTTGTCTCATTGCGGGGCGACTCACTCTTCAAATTTCATTATTATTGTACTTAACTACATTTTTCTTTATCCTTACTTACTGCACTTTTGCTGTTGCTGTTGTTGTTGTTATTATTATTATTATTATTATTATTATTATTATTATTATTATTACTATCACGTCCTAGATATTAATTAATGAATTATTGTACTCAATACTCAAGATTATTATTATTATTATTATTATTATTATTATTATTATTATTATTGTTATTATTATTATATTCTGTTACTCTTAGATTTTTCCTTGAACCTAGAGGAACCACTAGCTTTTTTTCTTTTCGTTTTCCTTCTATCCTAGACCAGAGAGACAATAACTACTCTTCTAGGAAATTTTGGTGGCCCTGAAAAGGGCCGTTTGGTAAAGCTCCAGCCATAAGACAAGCACCGGACTTAGGCACGTTCGCCACGGATGCGGCGGGCGAGCTGGATGTCCTTAGGCATGATGGTGACACGCTTGGCGTGGATGGCACACAAGTTGGTGTCTTCAAAAAGACCCACCAGGTAGGCCTCACTGGCCTCCTGCAAGGCCATGACAGCCGAGCTCTGGAAGCGCAGGTCGGTCTTGAAGTCCTGAGCTATCTCTCTCACCAGCCGCTGGAAGGGCAGCTTGCGGATCAGAAGCTCAGTGCTCTTCTGGTAGCGTCTGATCTCACGCAGGGCCACGGTACCGGGCCTGTAGCGATGAGGCTTCTTCACTCCTCCGGTGGCAGGCGCGCTCTTACGGGCAGCCTTGGTGGCCAGTTGCTTGCGCGGGGCCTTGCCTCCGGTAGATTTACGTGCAGTCTGCTTAGTACGGGCCATCACGTGCTCACTGTCGACTCGTCCCAGGAAGAATGGTTCGGGGGCTTGCTGCCCGACTGTTTTATTGCTTCGCTTCCCCCACCCTCGGTAGCAGCTGCACTCCCATTGGCCGGGCGGTGCTGACGTCACCGGGGCCAGGCACTTTCAACAAAAGCGAGGGGCCTCGAGTGCCAGCCGCATTCTAGCTCTGAACTCGCAGCTCTACTGATCTATCATGACCGGACGAGGCAAGGGAGGCAAGGGACTCGGCAAAGGAGGCGCCAAGCGTCACAGGAAGGTGCTCCGAGACAACATCCAGGGCATCACTAAGCCTGCCATCAGACGTCTCGCTCGCAGAGGTGGAGTCAAGCGTATTTCGGGACTTATCTACGAGGAGACCCGTGGCGTGCTCAAGGTATTCCTGGAGAACGTTATCCGGGATGCCGTCACCTACACCGAGCACGCCAAGAGGAAGACCGTGACCGCCATGGATGTCGTCTATGCTCTCAAGAGGCAGGGACGCACCCTGTACGGTTTTGGTGGTTAAGTCTCCTCCGAGCGTGCTCCCGTTTGTGAGCATGCAGTATTTAAAAAACGGCCCTTTTCAGGGCCACCACTTACCTCTCAAAAGAGCACAGAGTCCCACTTACAGTACTCCTCTAACGTAGCTTGCGCTATTCTCCCTCTCAAAACAGTCATCTCCCCGAAACCTGCACGGAAAAAAGCCCTCATTATCAGTTATGATGTCTACATTTTAATGCTAACAAGAGAAAACAAACATTATCTTCCTTGCTGTGCACGTCTAAAAGACAAAGTATTGTAAATATACTACTTTAAGTATCCTTTCCTTTCCTTTCTAGTTAAGTGTGTGTTCTTACATGCATAGGTTGGTAGTATCCAGCAGTCAAGAACAGAATTATACAGCATAAATGAAATGAAAAGAAATCTATAATGTACTTCCTTCTTCCTTCCCTTCTGAAAATTAAATATTAAGAGGGGCCTGGAGCTACCTTACTCATTTCCCCCTTAAATAAATAACCTCAAAGGAAAGGCTATTCTTGTGCTCTCCTGGCTAATGTTACAGATGCCCTCATATTTGCAGTGTCTCATTATTGTTATTATTATCATTATTATTAGGAGAGTTGTCTGAACTGCTCTATCACTTCAGGATTTCTCCATACTTCTGCTAAGATAGCTATAGCAGCATGATAGACAAACAGCTCTTATCTTAAGGAGTTGGTGGCCCTGAAAAGGGCCGTTTATTTATATTTTTCCGGTGAGCCAACGCCCTGACCGAGAACAGGAACTTAAGCCTTCTTCTCGGTCTTCTTAGGCAGGAGCACTGCCTGGATGTTGGGCAGAACACCACCCTGGGCAATGGTCACTCCAGACAGCAACTTGTTCAACTCCTCGTCGTTACGGATGGCCAACTGTAAGTGACGAGGGATGATCCTGGTCTTCTTGTTGTCACGGGCTGCATTGCCCGCCAACTCAAGAACTTCAGCTGCCAGGTATTCCATGACTGCAGCCAGGTACACAGGAGCCCCAGCACCCACTCGCTCAGCGTAGTTTCCCTTGCGGAGGAGACGGTGGATACGGCCGACAGGGAACTGCAGGCCTGCACGGCTGGAGCGACTCTTGGACTTGCCCTTCACTTTTCCTCCCTTTCCTCGTCCTGACATGATGCTATGATGCTCTGCTGCTCTACTTCGAAGGGAAAATGATACCGAATCACTCTGCGCACCAGTTTTGTAGCCTGCAAGGTTGCTCAACGTTACGAGCCAACCAATAAGGCTGCAGTAAGCTTGCGCTCATTGGCTAGTCGCATGCAGCCCTCTCGGTCTTAAAAAGAATTGCAAGGGGGCCGAAAAATTTACTTTCTAGGAGACATCCCAGACAACCATGCCACCCAAGACAAGCGGAAAGGCAGCCAAGAAAGCCGGCAAGGCCCAGAAGAACATCTCCAAGGGAGACAAGAAGAAGAAGCGCAAGAGGAAGGAAAGCTATGCCATCTACATCTACAAGGTGCTTAAACAGGTACATCCTGATACTGGCATCTCCAGCAAGGCGATGAGCATCATGAACAGCTTTGTCAACGACATCTTCGAGCGCATCGCCGCTGAGGCTTCCCGTCTGGCCCACTACAACAAGCGCTCCACCATCACCAGTCGGGAGATCCAGACTGCCGTCCGCCTCCTGTTGCCCGGTGAGCTGGCCAAGCACGCCGTCAGTGAGGGTACCAAGGCAGTTACCAAATACACCAGCTCCAAGTAAGGTGCCAGGTTTTCTGCCTTGCTGCATTCTTAACAAACGGCCCTTTTCAGGGCCACCACACCTTTAAAAAAAAGAGCAGCATCTGTTAGCCTTGTTATCAACTCCACTCTGATTTTATCTATCTGTCCTACTTCATATACATCGAAAGACAGTGCAAAACATTCAAATCATAAGCTAAGGAGGGAAGAACTACTACTACTACTACTACTACATTACCTTATTGCTAAAAATCCTCCTGCTTTGTCCTTTACAATGAAAACCAGACCAAGCCCCATGGCACTACAGCCCCTAAGCAAGCAGGCTGAGTGGACCTCAAAGCAGCCATTAGATCGAGGTAAAATTCCTTTGCCTGGCCGGGAATTGAACCCGGGCCCCCCAGCTACGAGGCAGGCACGCTGCCCCTGCGCTACAGCGCCGGCCCCTTCACAACCACCTTCAGTAATTATTATTATTATTATTATTATTATTATTACAACCCTCGACACTTCCCGTGTGTGTGTGCGCGCGCGCGCCAGCGCGCGCGTTTTTTTGGGGTTAGGTTACGAGAAGTGGGGTTAAGTCGAGTTAGGGTACGTTTCGCCGCGGAGCGCGACAACCACCCGCGCCCGCTCCGCGACGGCGACCTCCGAGCACACCCCTGCACCATTGCCAACGCCCCCGCGCCACAAAGACCTCCAGGAAACTCGCTTTGCGGTTCGTATGGACGTTTCAAGCTCCGTTCTCTCGCCAACGGCCATACCATGTTGAATACACCGGTTCTCGTCCGATCACCGCAGTTAAGCAACATTGGGCGTGGTCAGTACTTGGATGGGTGACCGCTTGGGAACACCACGTGCCGTTGGCTCAATTCCCTTTTTACCAAGTTTCCCAGTCCCAGTACGACAACTTACTTTCAACTTTTGCCTCAGGCCAGCAGAAATTGCTTAAATCACGTTTTTTGTTACGTCTGAAACTAGCTAGACCTTTTGCTGCTCTTCGACCCCGTGGCTATACAGGAACGAAGCTTAGCGTAGTATTGCATTTCCTCCTAGGTGACCGGCCTAACCTGGCGGCGGCGACATCATCATCATCGTTGTTGTTATTATTATTATTATTATTATTATTATTATTATTATTATTATTATTATTATTATTATTATTCGTCGTCTCTCTCTCTCTCTCTCTCTCTCTCTCTCTCTCTCTGTGTGTGTGTGTGTGTGTGTGTGTGTGTGTGTGTGTGTGTGTGTGTGTGTCGACCTAGGGGACCCTTGCTGAGCCTAGCACCGCTTCCAATTACTCGTGCCAGGATTTTAACTTTCGTACCTCCTATCGTACGTCCCTATGTCTAAACTTGCTGTTCTTATTCTTTTAGGTTAGTGTAGCTTATCCTGCAGGCCTCTTATGGCACATAACATCATTCTACGTCCTATTTCTCCCAATATTAAGATTATTAAAGGGCGGAACGAGGCTTCTAAACTCCCCGCCCACCTTGAAAATCGCGAGGAAGGTGGTTTCCATGCAACGTCATCGACACTGTCGTGATTACAATGAAAGCCATGTCCTAGCAACCGACCGCGGCATTTAGCAGCCCCTCAAAGAGTCGAACAATTTCCTTTTATGTTCTTTCAGGTAAGTAGCTATTCAAATTACGACACGGTTCGGCAATAAGTTACAAGTTTGTAGTACGCTCGTGTCTCTCCCGGGCTTCCTTACGAACGGTAGGGCACCAGTGCAGTACAGTGGCCTACACACAGCCCGCTATCTTCGAAGTGCGTGTGTTGCGATGTAACGTAGTTTTGAAGCCTAGGAACTTGTAAAACTCTTTCATTTCTATCAAAGACGAGACGCCCTTCAAATAAGACTGAGAAGGTAACCTTTTGACGACAAGGGTTAGTTCAAAGAGTCGTGACGTTTTAGGTTAGGTGAAGGGAGGAAAGCACTCGTTTTTGTTGTTTGTACGTCAGCTGACCGATCTTTTGGCAAGTGATAAATTGAGTAGAACGAATCGGAACTCCGTATAGTTACTGTTACCGTCCTAGAATTAAAATTAGACCATTCTGAGCCCTACTTGACAGGTTCGACACCGGCTCACTCGTGTGATATTTCGATGGTCTGTAGATATGGGCGCATAAAAAGAACTCCTGCGGGACAAACTTCCGGCACCTCGGCATCTACGAAAGGCGTAAGATAATAGTGAACATAACCTTACTAGTAGTACCACCACCACCATTACTGCTACTAATACGACTATTACTTAAGGCAGTGGACAATTTCGAACTCAAGCAATAATGTGTCCTTTTGCTGACCACCTGATCACTGCCTCTTGCCTTACTACTACAGGCTAGCGTTCAAGGAAAGAAAGAAAGAAAGAAAGAAAGAAAGAAATAAGTTACCGTTCTTCCCAAGTCAGGTTAGGATTTCTGCATCAGACACGGCTAGGGCTGATCGTGGATCTACTAGTACCTAACATGCTAAATTGTGCTCCGTTATATCATCACCAGTCGTGAAGTCACACCTGCATCTTCTAATTACAGGGTAGATGCTACATATTTCGGGCAATATATAACCCAGGTTTGGCTTGGATAACCTAAAAATATTCAGGTACTGGGTCTGGCCTGGTTATATCAAGTGTCACCCTAGATCAGCAGGGCTAAGAATCATCAGGTCTCTGTCATGAATTTAAATGGCTTAGTACCCCTCATTATGGTGTACTTCTCTTCATATTTGAGGGAAGAGGAGTAAAACTTAAAACTTTATTGCCTGTCTTAAACCACCTACTTTCTTTGGGGTATTGTCTAGCACAAACTTCTAAGGCGACCACATCACACAGCCCGATGCTCGAATACTGCTTGGGCAGGGGTGTAGGTGGTGGTTAGTGGTTGCAAGAAGGGTCCTGGAAGGGAGGGATAATAAGCCAGTACGCCACTTGCTCTTAAGTCTGTACCTTTCATTATACGGTTTCATTAACTATTTTTTACACCTGCCCTGTAGTATGGTACCATTTAGTAAGAGGTCTCTAGAGTTTGGCCTAGTACAACCTTCAATGAAAGTAGTTTTCAGGAGTGGTTAGGTACCCCTATACTTACTTTCTTTCTTTCTTTCTTTCTTTCTTTCTTTCTTTCTTTCTTGGATTACAAGGTGTCGGTAAAGCAGCTGATCGTTGCTTATGTACAAAAAAATGTTCATACATGGGCTTTCATTCGCTGAGGTAAATGATAATGATAATAATAATAATAATAATAATAATAATAATAATAATAATAATAATAATAATAATAATGGCAAGAACACAAAGGGTCCTTTTCTCTGCAGCTGATTTTTAGCATGAAGGACAGAGGCTGTCATGATGATGATGATTACCGAGTGATACCGTTAAGCTAAAACCCAGTAGGGGATTAATATTAACAGCAGGGAACGTTGTGCAGAATCATTCAGTAAAGATGTAATGGCAGGGGGAGGGGGGGAAGAGGGCGTTCAGTATAATACACCATCAACCCAAGTACAGTGCATATTTAGCTCTATGTTATGTAATGCTCTCTCTGCTCTCTGTACCTTTATTTGGCCCTACAACTTGTCTCACCAAGTGAAGGAGATCTTACACATAGTTACTGTACTGTACTTAATTTCACGCTGACTTCAACTGCTAGTAGGATACGCACGTCGAACCATGCAGAAACCTGCACGATTTCAAACGACTGCCGACTAGATAGCGACTAGGCCGAAGAAAGAAAGGGCATCTTATAAATCGAGAGCGACAATTCATTTTCGAGGTTAGGGTTACCGCTTGGTTCTCTTAGCCAAAGAAATCATGAAACCATTTTGCGAGTAAAAACTGATGTTACCTGAATTTTGGATACAGTTATTACTACCATCATCATCATCATCATCATCATCATCATCATCATCGTCATACGCTACTCTGTATGATGAAGGTGGGTAGCAAGATCGAGTCTCGGCGCGATCAGTTGGCTTCAAATTCTGCTTCACCTCGTTCAGAGTATACATATTCAAGGTAAAAACACTAGCTTCTCTCAAAAAATAAACTCCTATTGAAGGGTCATTAAACACAACTTCTTCTTCTTCTTCTTCTTCTTCTTCTTCTTCTTCTTCTTCTTCTTCTTCTTCTTCTTATTATTATTATTATTATTATTATTATTATTATTATTATTATTATTATTATTATTATTATTATTATTATTTTCCTTTCTTTCTTTCTTTCTTTCTTTCTGTCTTTCTTTCTTTCTTTCTTTCTTTCTTTCTTTCTTTCTTTCAGGACCATTTAAGTGAGATGTTAGCTGTATGAGTGTTGCAGCACCTCAAACCTTTACATTTTTTCCCTTGTAAGTTGTGGCAATGTCTTGCAGAGAAGTTTGTTGGGAAACCATGGTCCTTCCTTCCTTCCTTCCTTCCTTCCTTCCTTCCTTCCTTCCTTCCTTCCTTCCTTCCTTCCTTCCAATAAATCTGCTGAGTTGCTGTCTCAAAGGGTCTCTCATCCTAAAGAAATTTGACCGAAGGTAAGGGATGTTGCCAGGTCTATCAAACTGACAGACTTATCATCTCCTGGTACAGGAAATCTGTTCTTTGAAGAGTCTGGACTGACTGCCCCTTCCTCCGTCACGGTGTTCTCGATCCTGCCTTCGCAGCCCACTGGAGGCAGTAAGATACGACTCACAATGCCTCCATCCAGCAGGCGAGGGGTGAAGCCTCTCCTGAGGCGGTACAGGCTCTGTAGCGAACTGGAAATTTAATTATGCCCTAAGAAACATCTAGAGGTTCCCTTGGGCAGGCTGTCCCTTTTCCCAACCTGAGCTTTCGACCCCCGACAGGGGCTGAAAGCTGCTGGATGTGAGAGACTGTACAGAGTTGAGAGCCTTATAAATAGAGGCCTAAAGGCTAGGACTTTACGAGATTGGCGCTACCAGCAGGAAAGCAGGAGTCGAACGAGTCATGGAGGCTAGCTTCTAACTTATGTCCTTTATCCTGTAGGTCCTTTCAAGCAAAGCTACAAGAGGCAGATTACAGCAGGTCTGCTTCACTCTGTGGAAAACTACCTAAAGGCTGACTTGCCTTTGCTCTCACTCGGAAGGGGTTAGAGCCTGAGGATGGCCGTTCAGCTCCATTGCTAGAGGAAGGATTGGGCTTCCTTCAGGTAAGAGGGGGTCACTCCCGGGGGCGTCGCGACGACGACGGCCGCCCCTAAACGTCGGCATGGAGAGGCGGCTGGTGAAATGCTGCCCATCGAACGCACCTCCATCAGGACGCCCGAAGCAAGGTGACGAGTACTTCTGCCACCTGAGGAGCAGCGTCAAACCTTTGACTATCCCTTCCTAACCGAACCCTGATTGTAACCCACCCCTTAAAGACGCAGGGAGCACGAGAAAGGAGCTAGGAAGCACGTCCCCAACTTGTCGCCGCGCAACCCACCCGACAGCCAGCCACTGCTGTTTCCTGCGCGGTCCGAGTAGCCTGATACACTCAGATAACCAGGGGAGCGCGCGAACACACACACATTCCAAGCCTATGCTCTGAGCAGTCAACATCGCCAGAGAGCCCAGCCACCGAGCGAGTACCCTGACTACCGACAGCGCTTTGCCGTCTCCCGCTAGCTACTCTCGCCTTCGGTACTAAAGTACTGCTCCCCGCCGCTTGGAGCGCTCCACCGAGCTATCCTGCTAAGCGAGCCCGGCTCGCCCTCCAGTCACCGACCGCCAGCCGCACCAAGGTTCACCCGGCAACGGCCGCCATCTTGTCGACCACAGCCGTTCCCAGCGCGGTCCGACTTTTCGGATATACTCCAACGAGTCCTTCTGCGGTCGCCATCAGTCACCCAGCTACCTCCAGACCATTACAGTCAGCCTGCCTTGTGCGGGCACACTAAAGAAGCCTGAAAAAGAAAAAGAGCTTTTGTCTAGTGCACAGTTTGGTTGCCTGCTCGTGACTTGTCCCGGTGCGACCCGGCAAATCTACACCTGGCACGACTGGTACCTGCTGTGTACACCCTAATAGGCGATTGGTCCTCCACGGAGTTTGACCGTTCCAGTGCTTCTTTTTCCCAACCCACCTGCCAAGTCCGACAATAACAGCAAGGAATATGGACAACCCTGGTGGATTGAGTAGCTGGGGCCCATATTCCGATTTCGCCCAGCCCTTGAACGTTACTTTCAACCACCAATCAAAGCACGATCAAACCAACTATTTTATAATAGCCTGCCCCAACCTTGACAACCTACCATCCTTCAGGAAAATGCTCGCCTCAAAATTCCGACCCTGCACCCACCTCATCCATAGTATCAGAGAAGAAACCCACCTCATCCACCGCATCCAAAAACATGCAGTATTCTTCTTCCTATTCACCAACCACCCTTCCAATAATCAAGCCATAACCGATATTCTCACCAGCAGCGAAATCCAATACCAATTCCGTGAAAACCAACCCACCCCCACCGAGCAAGAAGAAACTTCTGAGGAAGAGACTGAATCATCCGAGGAAGAGGCAGAAGAAGAGGAGGAACAGCACGATTTTGAGCACCCCTTCCGCTACATCAGACACGATTCTCCATTCCCCACTTCTCAAAAATGCGACATCCTTTTACTACCCCTAACTTCTCCAGGCCCCATACCACTTACCCGTAAAATCATCATTGAAACTATCCAACCCTTCATCCGTAAATTCATTGCAGTTATTGAGGAAACACACAACTGTCACCTCCTCATCACCCCCATCAGGAATAAATTCATCCCAGATATAATTAATATTTTACAAAAGGCAGGTATCCCAACTCCAATCCTAATCCATCCTGTACCCACCGAAACCATAGAATCATCCTCCCAAACGTACCCTCCTCTTCCCCCCCCTCTCCCTCCCCCAACCACCTACGCCAAGAACACTCAAACTGACGAGACAGAGGCAGAAACTACCCAGGAAACAGCCTCTAGTCTACTCGCAAACACCGACACACAACAGACCCCTCCCCTCCCCCCCCAAACAACCCCCGAGCCCGGGCGTGGGATCTCATCAGTCTCACCACCGGGCACGGAAACACTGCACAAATACACTCAGACTAGGAGCAGGCGTAAAAAACCTGCTCCCAAGTCCAAGCAAACACCAACACCTCACACAACTACAGAAACTCGAACCCGTCCCCCCCCCAGACCCACACTTGTAACTCAGTGCTTTAACTGCCTCAAACTCCATCACTCAGCTGCCAATTGCACTGAACCCACCCGCTGCAACAGATGTGGTGGTTCCCACCGTCACACTGTCTGCACGGTCCCACGGAACGAGGCTAAGTGTGCCAACTGTCAAGGCGGCCACGCCGCCTCTTTCCCTGGATGCCCCTTCATCAAGAAGGCAGTCAAAGCACATCACAAACATTCACGGCACCTATTCACACGCAGTACACCAGTCTCTCCTCAGTCGAACCCAGCACCTACCCAGTCGAACCCAGTACCTACCACCCCAGAGCAACCCATCCAAACAAACCAGGACATCTCTACCCTCATCCACCTACTACTACTCAAACTCATTACACCCCAGAATCAGCCCACAATTCCCATGCCCACTAGACAGCTTATCATTAACTAATCCCCCCCCCCTCCCGCCAAGAAGAACCACCAAGCAATGTCCTCACTTCCAAAGCACTGGAACTCGGGTACAGCCGAGGCGGTGTGCCAACAACTGCACATATCAGATGCTCACTATTTTCCAAATTTAACACCAAGTGCTGTTCTTTACATAACACCCGCAATAGCTGCTATTTTACAACACAAAATAGTATGCTGCGACAGTAAATACGATGTAGCGTTGCAAACTTCTGAAAGCAACACTAGCTATGCAAGCCCTATAATCAGAGCGAGCAACATCGTATATACAAACTGTGCCAGCCATGATCACAGAATGTCACGTTTTCCCCGGCCAAACTAACACACTCACAACACTACTACTCAGACGTACAACACTCACACACACACATACACACAAACACACACACAGACAGTTAAGCAACATTGGGAATGGTCACCCACTGGATGGGTGACCAAAACACATACGCACACAGAAATCCACTACAACATGAATCTAACACATAACTGATCAATTATACACATAAGGAAAAATCACACAACAGTCAATAACACATAAAAGCCGACAGAGGAGCGCGGAACAGCGCACCGGTATCGGCACCTCACAAACCATCTATCTCTACGGAGATAGGTGGAACATACGGATGACCAGGCGCGCGAACACATTCTCATCGTGACCATGGCTGACACAGCAACAGCATCGGCAGCATCTGCACCCGCCTCGGCTCCGGCCCAGGCGTCGCCCAAGAAGAGCAAGGCTTCTGCATCGAAGAAACCTCGCACCAAGCCTGCCCATCCGAAAACCTCCGAGATGGTGGGCAGTGCCATCAAGAGCCTGAAGGAACGAGGTGGATCTTCTCTGCAGGCTATCAAGAAGTACATCTCTGCCAACTACAAGGTGGACTCTGAGAAGCTGGCCCCTTTCATCAAGAAGTACCTGAAATCTGCCGTGGCTTCCGGAGAGCTGGTCCAGACCAAGGGGAAGGGAGCTTCAGGTTCCTTCAAGCTCGCTTCGGCTGCCAAGCCGGAGAAGGCCAGCGCAGCCCCTGTCAAGCGGTCCGCTGCCCCCAAGGAGAAGCGCATCCCCAAGGCGAAGAAGGCTGGTGGAGCCAAGGCTGCAGCCAAGAAAGCCATTTCCAAAAAGCCTGCCGAGAAGAAGAAGGCCGCTCCTGCTCCCAAACCCAAGCAGAAGGCTCCTTCCAAGGCTAAGAAGGCCGCCAAGGTGCCCACTAAGAAACCTAAGGCACCTAAGCCTAAAAAGGCCGCTAAGCCCAAGGCCTCGCCTAAAAAGGCACCAGCAAAAAGGAAGTGAGGACATTTCATGTTCTTGCTTCCTTCTACACGCACCTCTTGCTCTCGTAGGAGCAGAGGAAAAACGGCCCTTATCAGGGCCATCAATTTTATTCCCCAAGAGAGCATATTATGTCAGTCACTGTCCAAGGCTGGAACCCTGGCCTCTCCTATCTCTGCCTCCTAAACAGGCTAGTTTGTCTCATTGCGGGGCGACTCACTCTTCAAATTTCATTATTATTGTACTTAACTACATTTTTCTTTATCCTTACTTACTGCACTTTTGCTGTTGCTGTTGTTGTTGTTATTATTATTATTATTATTATTATTATTATTATTATTATTATTACTATCACGTCCTAGATATTAATTAATGAATTATTGTACTCAATACTCAAGATTATTATTATTATTATTATTATTATTATTATTATTATTATTATTGTTATTATTATTATATTCTGTTACTCTTAGATTTTTCCTTGAACCTAGAGGAACCACTAGCTTTTTTTCTTTTCGTTTTCCTTCTATCCTAGACCAGAGAGACAATAACTACTCTTCTAGGAAATTTTGGTGGCCCTGAAAAGGGCCGTTTGGTAAAGCTCCAGCCATAAGACAAGCACCGGACTTAGGCACGTTCGCCACGGATGCGGCGGGCGAGCTGGATGTCCTTAGGCATGATGGTGACACGCTTGGCGTGGATGGCACACAAGTTGGTGTCTTCAAAAAGACCCACCAGGTAGGCCTCACTGGCCTCCTGCAAGGCCATGACAGCCGAGCTCTGGAAGCGCAGGTCGGTCTTGAAGTCCTGAGCTATCTCTCTCACCAGCCGCTGGAAGGGCAGCTTGCGGATCAGAAGCTCAGTGCTCTTCTGGTAGCGTCTGATCTCACGCAGGGCCACGGTACCGGGCCTGTAGCGATGAGGCTTCTTCACTCCTCCGGTGGCAGGCGCGCTCTTACGGGCAGCCTTGGTGGCCAGTTGCTTGCGCGGGGCCTTGCCTCCGGTAGATTTACGTGCAGTCTGCTTAGTACGGGCCATCACGTGCTCACTGTCGACTCGTCCCAGGAAGAATGGTTCGGGGGCTTGCTGCCCGACTGTTTTATTGCTTCGCTTCCCCCACCCTCGGTAGCAGCTGCACTCCCATTGGCCGGGCGGTGCTGACGTCACCGGGGCCAGGCACTTTCAACAAAAGCGAGGGGCCTCGAGTGCCAGCCGCATTCTAGCTCTGAACTCGCAGCTCTACTGATCTATCATGACCGGACGAGGCAAGGGAGGCAAGGGACTCGGCAAAGGAGGCGCCAAGCGTCACAGGAAGGTGCTCCGAGACAACATCCAGGGCATCACTAAGCCTGCCATCAGACGTCTCGCTCGCAGAGGTGGAGTCAAGCGTATTTCGGGACTTATCTACGAGGAGACCCGTGGCGTGCTCAAGGTATTCCTGGAGAACGTTATCCGGGATGCCGTCACCTACACCGAGCACGCCAAGAGGAAGACCGTGACCGCCATGGATGTCGTCTATGCTCTCAAGAGGCAGGGACGCACCCTGTACGGTTTTGGTGGTTAAGTCTCCTCCGAGCGTGCTCCCGTTTGTGAGCATGCAGTATTTAAAAAACGGCCCTTTTCAGGGCCACCACTTACCTCTCAAAAGAGCACAGAGTCCCACTTACAGTACTCCTCTAACGTAGCTTGCGCTATTCTCCCTCTCAAAACAGTCATCTCCCCGAAACCTGCACGGAAAAAAGCCCTCATTATCAGTTATGATGTCTACATTTTAATGCTAACAAGAGAAAACAAACATTATCTTCCTTGCTGTGCACGTCTAAAAGACAAAGTATTGTAAATATACTACTTTAAGTATCCTTTCCTTTCCTTTCTAGTTAAGTGTGTGTTCTTACATGCATAGGTTGGTAGTATCCAGCAGTCAAGAACAGAATTATACAGCATAAATGAAATGAAAAGAAATCTATAATGTACTTCCTTCTTCCTTCCCTTCTGAAAATTAAATATTAAGAGGGGCCTGGAGCTACCTTACTCATTTCCCCCTTAAATAAATAACCTCAAAGGAAAGGCTATTCTTGTGCTCTCCTGGCTAATGTTACAGATGCCCTCATATTTGCAGTGTCTCATTATTGTTATTATTATCATTATTATTAGGAGAGTTGTCTGAACTGCTCTATCACTTCAGGATTTCTCCATACTTCTGCTAAGATAGCTATAGCAGCATGATAGACAAACAGCTCTTATCTTAAGGAGTTGGTGGCCCTGAAAAGGGCCGTTTATTTATATTTTTCCGGTGAGCCAACGCCCTGACCGAGAACAGGAACTTAAGCCTTCTTCTCGGTCTTCTTAGGCAGGAGCACTGCCTGGATGTTGGGCAGAACACCACCCTGGGCAATGGTCACTCCAGACAGCAACTTGTTCAACTCCTCGTCGTTACGGATGGCCAACTGTAAGTGACGAGGGATGATCCTGGTCTTCTTGTTGTCACGGGCTGCATTGCCCGCCAACTCAAGAACTTCAGCTGCCAGGTATTCCATGACTGCAGCCAGGTACACAGGAGCCCCAGCACCCACTCGCTCAGCGTAGTTTCCCTTGCGGAGGAGACGGTGGATACGGCCGACAGGGAACTGCAGGCCTGCACGGCTGGAGCGACTCTTGGACTTGCCCTTCACTTTTCCTCCCTTTCCTCGTCCTGACATGATGCTATGATGCTCTGCTGCTCTACTTCGAAGGGAAAATGATACCGAATCACTCTGCGCACCAGTTTTGTAGCCTGCAAGGTTGCTCAACGTTACGAGCCAACCAATAAGGCTGCAGTAAGCTTGCGCTCATTGGCTAGTCGCATGCAGCCCTCTCGGTCTTAAAAAGAATTGCAAGGGGGCCGAAAAATTTACTTTCTAGGAGACATCCCAGACAACCATGCCACCCAAGACAAGCGGAAAGGCAGCCAAGAAAGCCGGCAAGGCCCAGAAGAACATCTCCAAGGGAGACAAGAAGAAGAAGCGCAAGAGGAAGGAAAGCTATGCCATCTACATCTACAAGGTGCTTAAACAGGTACATCCTGATACTGGCATCTCCAGCAAGGCGATGAGCATCATGAACAGCTTTGTCAACGACATCTTCGAGCGCATCGCCGCTGAGGCTTCCCGTCTGGCCCACTACAACAAGCGCTCCACCATCACCAGTCGGGAGATCCAGACTGCCGTCCGCCTCCTGTTGCCCGGTGAGCTGGCCAAGCACGCCGTCAGTGAGGGTACCAAGGCAGTTACCAAATACACCAGCTCCAAGTAAGGTGCCAGGTTTTCTGCCTTGCTGCATTCTTAACAAACGGCCCTTTTCAGGGCCACCACACCTTTAAAAAAAAGAGCAGCATCTGTTAGCCTTGTTATCAACTCCACTCTGATTTTATCTATCTGTCCTACTTCATATACATCGAAAGACAGTGCAAAACATTCAAATCATAAGCTAAGGAGGGAAGAACTACTACTACTACTACTACTACATTACCTTATTGCTAAAAATCCTCCTGCTTTGTCCTTTACAATGAAAACCAGACCAAGCCCCATGGCACTACAGCCCCTAAGCAAGCAGGCTGAGTGGACCTCAAAGCAGCCATTAGATCGAGGTAAAATTCCTTTGCCTGGCCGGGAATTGAACCCGGGCCCCCCAGCTACGAGGCAGGCACGCTGCCCCTGCGCTACAGCGCCGGCCCCTTCACAACCACCTTCAGTAATTATTATTATTATTATTATTATTATTATTACAACCCTCGACACTTCCCGTGTGTGTGTGCGCGCGCGCGCCAGCGCGCGCGTTTTTTTGGGGTTAGGTTACGAGAAGTGGGGTTAAGTCGAGTTAGGGTACGTTTCGCCGCGGAGCGCGACAACCACCCGCGCCCGCTCCGCGACGGCGACCTCCGAGCACACCCCTGCACCATTGCCAACGCCCCCGCGCCACAAAGACCTCCAGGAAACTCGCTTTGCGGTTCGTATGGACGTTTCAAGCTCCGTTCTCTCGCCAACGGCCATACCATGTTGAATACACCGGTTCTCGTCCGATCACCGCAGTTAAGCAACATTGGGCGTGGTCAGTACTTGGATGGGTGACCGCTTGGGAACACCACGTGCCGTTGGCTCAATTCCCTTTTTACCAAGTTTCCCAGTCCCAGTACGACAACTTACTTTCAACTTTTGCCTCAGGCCAGCAGAAATTGCTTAAATCACGTTTTTTGTTACGTCTGAAACTAGCTAGACCTTTTGCTGCTCTTCGACCCCGTGGCTATACAGGAACGAAGCTTAGCGTAGTATTGCATTTCCTCCTAGGTGACCGGCCTAACCTGGCGGCGGCGACATCATCATCATCGTTGTTGTTATTATTATTATTATTATTATTATTATTATTATTATTATTATTATTATTATTATTATTATTCGTCGTCTCTCTCTCTCTCTCTCTCTCTCTCTCTCTCTCTCTCTGTGTGTGTGTGTGTGTGTGTGTGTGTGTGTGTGTGTGTGTGTGTGTGTGTCGACCTAGGGGACCCTTGCTGAGCCTAGCACCGCTTCCAATTACTCGTGCCAGGATTTTAACTTTCGTACCTCCTATCGTACGTCCCTATGTCTAAACTTGCTGTTCTTATTCTTTTAGGTTAGTGTAGCTTATCCTGCAGGCCTCTTATGGCACATAACATCATTCTACGTCCTATTTCTCCCAATATTAAGATTATTAAAGGGCGGAACGAGGCTTCTAAACTCCCCGCCCACCTTGAAAATCGCGAGGAAGGTGGTTTCCATGCAACGTCATCGACACTGTCGTGATTACAATGAAAGCCATGTCCTAGCAACCGACCGCGGCATTTAGCAGCCCCTCAAAGAGTCGAACAATTTCCTTTTATGTTCTTTCAGGTAAGTAGCTATTCAAATTACGACACGGTTCGGCAATAAGTTACAAGTTTGTAGTACGCTCGTGTCTCTCCCGGGCTTCCTTACGAACGGTAGGGCACCAGTGCAGTACAGTGGCCTACACACAGCCCGCTATCTTCGAAGTGCGTGTGTTGCGATGTAACGTAGTTTTGAAGCCTAGGAACTTGTAAAACTCTTTCATTTCTATCAAAGACGAGACGCCCTTCAAATAAGACTGAGAAGGTAACCTTTTGACGACAAGGGTTAGTTCAAAGAGTCGTGACGTTTTAGGTTAGGTGAAGGGAGGAAAGCACTCGTTTTTGTTGTTTGTACGTCAGCTGACCGATCTTTTGGCAAGTGATAAATTGAGTAGAACGAATCGGAACTCCGTATAGTTACTGTTACCGTCCTAGAATTAAAATTAGACCATTCTGAGCCCTACTTGACAGGTTCGACACCGGCTCACTCGTGTGATATTTCGATGGTCTGTAGATATGGGCGCATAAAAAGAACTCCTGCGGGACAAACTTCCGGCACCTCGGCATCTACGAAAGGCGTAAGATAATAGTGAACATAACCTTACTAGTAGTACCACCACCACCATTACTGCTACTAATACGACTATTACTTAAGGCAGTGGACAATTTCGAACTCAAGCAATAATGTGTCCTTTTGCTGACCACCTGATCACTGCCTCTTGCCTTACTACTACAGGCTAGCGTTCAAGGAAAGAAAGAAAGAAAGAAAGAAAGAAAGAAATAAGTTACCGTTCTTCCCAAGTCAGGTTAGGATTTCTGCATCAGACACGGCTAGGGCTGATCGTGGATCTACTAGTACCTAACATGCTAAATTGTGCTCCGTTATATCATCACCAGTCGTGAAGTCACACCTGCATCTTCTAATTACAGGGTAGATGCTACATATTTCGGGCAATATATAACCCAGGTTTGGCTTGGATAACCTAAAAATATTCAGGTACTGGGTCTGGCCTGGTTATATCAAGTGTCACCCTAGATCAGCAGGGCTAAGAATCATCAGGTCTCTGTCATGAATTTAAATGGCTTAGTACCCCTCATTATGGTGTACTTCTCTTCATATTTGAGGGAAGAGGAGTAAAACTTAAAACTTTATTGCCTGTCTTAAACCACCTACTTTCTTTGGGGTATTGTCTAGCACAAACTTCTAAGGCGACCACATCACACAGCCCGATGCTCGAATACTGCTTGGGCAGGGGTGTAGGTGGTGGTTAGTGGTTGCAAGAAGGGTCCTGGAAGGGAGGGATAATAAGCCAGTACGCCACTTGCTCTTAAGTCTGTACCTTTCATTATACGGTTTCATTAACTATTTTTTACACCTGCCCTGTAGTATGGTACCATTTAGTAAGAGGTCTCTAGAGTTTGGCCTAGTACAACCTTCAATGAAAGTAGTTTTCAGGAGTGGTTAGGTACCCCTATACTTACTTTCTTTCTTTCTTTCTTTCTTTCTTTCTTTCTTTCTTTCTTGGATTACAAGGTGTCGGTAAAGCAGCTGATCGTTGCTTATGTACAAAAAAATGTTCATACATGGGCTTTCATTCGCTGAGGTAAATGATAATGATAATAATAATAATAATAATAATAATAATAATAATAATAATAATAATAATAATAATAATGGCAAGAACACAAAGGGTCCTTTTCTCTGCAGCTGATTTTTAGCATGAAGGACAGAGGCTGTCATGATGATGATGATTACCGAGTGATACCGTTAAGCTAAAACCCAGTAGGGGATTAATATTAACAGCAGGGAACGTTGTGCAGAATCATTCAGTAAAGATGTAATGGCAGGGGGAGGGGGGGAAGAGGGCGTTCAGTATAATACACCATCAACCCAAGTACAGTGCATATTTAGCTCTATGTTATGTAATGCTCTCTCTGCTCTCTGTACCTTTATTTGGCCCTACAACTTGTCTCACCAAGTGAAGGAGATCTTACACATAGTTACTGTACTGTACTTAATTTCACGCTGACTTCAACTGCTAGTAGGATACGCACGTCGAACCATGCAGAAACCTGCACGATTTCAAACGACTGCCGACTAGATAGCGACTAGGCCGAAGAAAGAAAGGGCATCTTATAAATCGAGAGCGACAATTCATTTTCGAGGTTAGGGTTACCGCTTGGTTCTCTTAGCCAAAGAAATCATGAAACCATTTTGCGAGTAAAAACTGATGTTACCTGAATTTTGGATACAGTTATTACTACCATCATCATCATCATCATCATCATCATCATCATCATCGTCATACGCTACTCTGTATGATGAAGGTGGGTAGCAAGATCGAGTCTCGGCGCGATCAGTTGGCTTCAAATTCTGCTTCACCTCGTTCAGAGTATACATATTCAAGGTAAAAACACTAGCTTCTCTCAAAAAATAAACTCCTATTGAAGGGTCATTAAACACAACTTCTTCTTCTTCTTCTTCTTCTTCTTCTTCTTCTTCTTCTTCTTCTTCTTCTTCTTCTTCTTCTTATTATTATTATTATTATTATTATTATTATTATTATTATTATTATTATTATTATTATTATTATTTTCCTTTCTTTCTTTCTTTCTTTCTTTCTGTCTTTCTTTCTTTCTTTCTTTCTTTCTTTCTTTCTTTCTTTCAGGACCATTTAAGTGAGATGTTAGCTGTATGAGTGTTGCAGCACCTCAAACCTTTACATTTTTTCCCTTGTAAGTTGTGGCAATGTCTTGCAGAGAAGTTTGTTGGGAAACCATGGTCCTTCCTTCCTTCCTTCCTTCCTTCCTTCCTTCCTTCCTTCCTTCCTTCCTTCCTTCCTTCCTTCCAATAAATCTGCTGAGTTGCTGTCTCAAAGGGTCTCTCATCCTAAAGAAATTTGACCGAAGGTAAGGGATGTTGCCAGGTCTATCAAACTGACAGACTTATCATCTCCTGGTACAGGAAATCTGTTCTTTGAAGAGTCTGGACTGACTGCCCCTTCCTCCGTCACGGTGTTCTCGATCCTGCCTTCGCAGCCCACTGGAGGCAGTAAGATACGACTCACAATGCCTCCATCCAGCAGGCGAGGGGTGAAGCCTCTCCTGAGGCGGTACAGGCTCTGTAGCGAACTGGAAATTTAATTATGCCCTAAGAAACATCTAGAGGTTCCCTTGGGCAGGCTGTCCCTTTTCCCAACCTGAGCTTTCGACCCCCGACAGGGGCTGAAAGCTGCTGGATGTGAGAGACTGTACAGAGTTGAGAGCCTTATAAATAGAGGCCTAAAGGCTAGGACTTTACGAGATTGGCGCTACCAGCAGGAAAGCAGGAGTCGAACGAGTCATGGAGGCTAGCTTCTAACTTATGTCCTTTATCCTGTAGGTCCTTTCAAGCAAAGCTACAAGAGGCAGATTACAGCAGGTCTGCTTCACTCTGTGGAAAACTACCTAAAGGCTGACTTGCCTTTGCTCTCACTCGGAAGGGGTTAGAGCCTGAGGATGGCCGTTCAGCTCCATTGCTAGAGGAAGGATTGGGCTTCCTTCAGGTAAGAGGGGGTCACTCCCGGGGGCGTCGCGACGACGACGGCCGCCCCTAAACGTCGGCATGGAGAGGCGGCTGGTGAAATGCTGCCCATCGAACGCACCTCCATCAGGACGCCCGAAGCAAGGTGACGAGTACTTCTGCCACCTGAGGAGCAGCGTCAAACCTTTGACTATCCCTTCCTAACCGAACCCTGATTGTAACCCACCCCTTAAAGACGCAGGGAGCACGAGAAAGGAGCTAGGAAGCACGTCCCCAACTTGTCGCCGCGCAACCCACCCGACAGCCAGCCACTGCTGTTTCCTGCGCGGTCCGAGTAGCCTGATACACTCAGATAACCAGGGGAGCGCGCGAACACATTCTCATCGTGACCATGGCTGACACAGCAACAGCATCGGCAGCATCTGCACCCGCCTCGGCTCCGGCCCAGGCGTCGCCCAAGAAGAGCAAGGCTTCTGCATCGAAGAAACCTCGCACCAAGCCTGCCCATCCGAAAACCTCCGAGATGGTGGGCAGTGCCATCAAGAGCCTGAAGGAACGAGGTGGATCTTCTCTGCAGGCTATCAAGAAGTACATCTCTGCCAACTACAAGGTGGACTCTGAGAAGCTGGCCCCTTTCATCAAGAAGTACCTGAAATCTGCCGTGGCTTCCGGAGAGCTGGTCCAGACCAAGGGGAAGGGAGCTTCAGGTTCCTTCAAGCTCGCTTCGGCTGCCAAGCCGGAGAAGGCCAGCGCAGCCCCTGTCAAGCGGTCCGCTGCCCCCAAGGAGAAGCGCATCCCCAAGGCGAAGAAGGCTGGTGGAGCCAAGGCTGCAGCCAAGAAAGCCATTTCCAAAAAGCCTGCCGAGAAGAAGAAGGCCGCTCCTGCTCCCAAACCCAAGCAGAAGGCTCCTTCCAAGGCTAAGAAGGCCGCCAAGGTGCCCACTAAGAAACCTAAGGCACCTAAGCCTAAAAAGGCCGCTAAGCCCAAGGCCTCGCCTAAAAAGGCACCAGCAAAAAGGAAGTGAGGACATTTCATGTTCTTGCTTCCTTCTACACGCACCTCTTGCTCTCGTAGGAGCAGAGGAAAAACGGCCCTTATCAGGGCCATCAATTTTATTCCCCAAGAGAGCATATTATGTCAGTCACTGTCCAAGGCTGGAACCCTGGCCTCTCCTATCTCTGCCTCCTAAACAGGCTAGTTTGTCTCATTGCGGGGCGACTCACTCTTCAAATTTCATTATTATTGTACTTAACTACATTTTTCTTTATCCTTACTTACTGCACTTTTGCTGTTGCTGTTGTTGTTGTTATTATTATTATTATTATTATTATTATTATTATTATTATTATTACTATCACGTCCTAGATATTAATTAATGAATTATTGTACTCAATACTCAAGATTATTATTATTATTATTATTATTATTATTATTATTATTATTATTGTTATTATTATTATATTCTGTTACTCTTAGATTTTTCCTTGAACCTAGAGGAACCACTAGCTTTTTTTCTTTTCGTTTTCCTTCTATCCTAGACCAGAGAGACAATAACTACTCTTCTAGGAAATTTTGGTGGCCCTGAAAAGGGCCGTTTGGTAAAGCTCCAGCCATAAGACAAGCACCGGACTTAGGCACGTTCGCCACGGATGCGGCGGGCGAGCTGGATGTCCTTAGGCATGATGGTGACACGCTTGGCGTGGATGGCACACAAGTTGGTGTCTTCAAAAAGACCCACCAGGTAGGCCTCACTGGCCTCCTGCAAGGCCATGACAGCCGAGCTCTGGAAGCGCAGGTCGGTCTTGAAGTCCTGAGCTATCTCTCTCACCAGCCGCTGGAAGGGCAGCTTGCGGATCAGAAGCTCAGTGCTCTTCTGGTAGCGTCTGATCTCACGCAGGGCCACGGTACCGGGCCTGTAGCGATGAGGCTTCTTCACTCCTCCGGTGGCAGGCGCGCTCTTACGGGCAGCCTTGGTGGCCAGTTGCTTGCGCGGGGCCTTGCCTCCGGTAGATTTACGTGCAGTCTGCTTAGTACGGGCCATCACGTGCTCACTGTCGACTCGTCCCAGGAAGAATGGTTCGGGGGCTTGCTGCCCGACTGTTTTATTGCTTCGCTTCCCCCACCCTCGGTAGCAGCTGCACTCCCATTGGCCGGGCGGTGCTGACGTCACCGGGGCCAGGCACTTTCAACAAAAGCGAGGGGCCTCGAGTGCCAGCCGCATTCTAGCTCTGAACTCGCAGCTCTACTGATCTATCATGACCGGACGAGGCAAGGGAGGCAAGGGACTCGGCAAAGGAGGCGCCAAGCGTCACAGGAAGGTGCTCCGAGACAACATCCAGGGCATCACTAAGCCTGCCATCAGACGTCTCGCTCGCAGAGGTGGAGTCAAGCGTATTTCGGGACTTATCTACGAGGAGACCCGTGGCGTGCTCAAGGTATTCCTGGAGAACGTTATCCGGGATGCCGTCACCTACACCGAGCACGCCAAGAGGAAGACCGTGACCGCCATGGATGTCGTCTATGCTCTCAAGAGGCAGGGACGCACCCTGTACGGTTTTGGTGGTTAAGTCTCCTCCGAGCGTGCTCCCGTTTGTGAGCATGCAGTATTTAAAAAACGGCCCTTTTCAGGGCCACCACTTACCTCTCAAAAGAGCACAGAGTCCCACTTACAGTACTCCTCTAACGTAGCTTGCGCTATTCTCCCTCTCAAAACAGTCATCTCCCCGAAACCTGCACGGAAAAAAGCCCTCATTATCAGTTATGATGTCTACATTTTAATGCTAACAAGAGAAAACAAACATTATCTTCCTTGCTGTGCACGTCTAAAAGACAAAGTATTGTAAATATACTACTTTAAGTATCCTTTCCTTTCCTTTCTAGTTAAGTGTGTGTTCTTACATGCATAGGTTGGTAGTATCCAGCAGTCAAGAACAGAATTATACAGCATAAATGAAATGAAAAGAAATCTATAATGTACTTCCTTCTTCCTTCCCTTCTGAAAATTAAATATTAAGAGGGGCCTGGAGCTACCTTACTCATTTCCCCCTTAAATAAATAACCTCAAAGGAAAGGCTATTCTTGTGCTCTCCTGGCTAATGTTACAGATGCCCTCATATTTGCAGTGTCTCATTATTGTTATTATTATCATTATTATTAGGAGAGTTGTCTGAACTGCTCTATCACTTCAGGATTTCTCCATACTTCTGCTAAGATAGCTATAGCAGCATGATAGACAAACAGCTCTTATCTTAAGGAGTTGGTGGCCCTGAAAAGGGCCGTTTATTTATATTTTTCCGGTGAGCCAACGCCCTGACCGAGAACAGGAACTTAAGCCTTCTTCTCGGTCTTCTTAGGCAGGAGCACTGCCTGGATGTTGGGCAGAACACCACCCTGGGCAATGGTCACTCCAGACAGCAACTTGTTCAACTCCTCGTCGTTACGGATGGCCAACTGTAAGTGACGAGGGATGATCCTGGTCTTCTTGTTGTCACGGGCTGCATTGCCCGCCAACTCAAGAACTTCAGCTGCCAGGTATTCCATGACTGCAGCCAGGTACACAGGAGCCCCAGCACCCACTCGCTCAGCGTAGTTTCCCTTGCGGAGGAGACGGTGGATACGGCCGACAGGGAACTGCAGGCCTGCACGGCTGGAGCGACTCTTGGACTTGCCCTTCACTTTTCCTCCCTTTCCTCGTCCTGACATGATGCTATGATGCTCTGCTGCTCTACTTCGAAGGGAAAATGATACCGAATCACTCTGCGCACCAGTTTTGTAGCCTGCAAGGTTGCTCAACGTTACGAGCCAACCAATAAGGCTGCAGTAAGCTTGCGCTCATTGGCTAGTCGCATGCAGCCCTCTCGGTCTTAAAAAGAATTGCAAGGGGGCCGAAAAATTTACTTTCTAGGAGACATCCCAGACAACCATGCCACCCAAGACAAGCGGAAAGGCAGCCAAGAAAGCCGGCAAGGCCCAGAAGAACATCTCCAAGGGAGACAAGAAGAAGAAGCGCAAGAGGAAGGAAAGCTATGCCATCTACATCTACAAGGTGCTTAAACAGGTACATCCTGATACTGGCATCTCCAGCAAGGCGATGAGCATCATGAACAGCTTTGTCAACGACATCTTCGAGCGCATCGCCGCTGAGGCTTCCCGTCTGGCCCACTACAACAAGCGCTCCACCATCACCAGTCGGGAGATCCAGACTGCCGTCCGCCTCCTGTTGCCCGGTGAGCTGGCCAAGCACGCCGTCAGTGAGGGTACCAAGGCAGTTACCAAATACACCAGCTCCAAGTAAGGTGCCAGGTTTTCTGCCTTGCTGCATTCTTAACAAACGGCCCTTTTCAGGGCCACCACACCTTTAAAAAAAAGAGCAGCATCTGTTAGCCTTGTTATCAACTCCACTCTGATTTTATCTATCTGTCCTACTTCATATACATCGAAAGACAGTGCAAAACATTCAAATCATAAGCTAAGGAGGGAAGAACTACTACTACTACTACTACTACATTACCTTATTGCTAAAAATCCTCCTGCTTTGTCCTTTACAATGAAAACCAGACCAAGCCCCATGGCACTACAGCCCCTAAGCAAGCAGGCTGAGTGGACCTCAAAGCAGCCATTAGATCGAGGTAAAATTCCTTTGCCTGGCCGGGAATTGAACCCGGGCCCCCCAGCTACGAGGCAGGCACGCTGCCCCTGCGCTACAGCGCCGGCCCCTTCACAACCACCTTCAGTAATTATTATTATTATTATTATTATTATTATTACAACCCTCGACACTTCCCGTGTGTGTGTGCGCGCGCGCGCCAGCGCGCGCGTTTTTTTGGGGTTAGGTTACGAGAAGTGGGGTTAAGTCGAGTTAGGGTACGTTTCGCCGCGGAGCGCGACAACCACCCGCGCCCGCTCCGCGACGGCGACCTCCGAGCACACCCCTGCACCATTGCCAACGCCCCCGCGCCACAAAGACCTCCAGGAAACTCGCTTTGCGGTTCGTATGGACGTTTCAAGCTCCGTTCTCTCGCCAACGGCCATACCATGTTGAATACACCGGTTCTCGTCCGATCACCGCAGTTAAGCAACATTGGGCGTGGTCAGTACTTGGATGGGTGACCGCTTGGGAACACCACGTGCCGTTGGCTCAATTCCCTTTTTACCAAGTTTCCCAGTCCCAGTACGACAACTTACTTTCAACTTTTGCCTCAGGCCAGCAGAAATTGCTTAAATCACGTTTTTTGTTACGTCTGAAACTAGCTAGACCTTTTGCTGCTCTTCGACCCCGTGGCTATACAGGAACGAAGCTTAGCGTAGTATTGCATTTCCTCCTAGGTGACCGGCCTAACCTGGCGGCGGCGACATCATCATCATCGTTGTTGTTATTATTATTATTATTATTATTATTATTATTATTATTATTATTATTATTATTATTATTATTCGTCGTCTCTCTCTCTCTCTCTCTCTCTCTCTCTCTCTCTCTGTGTGTGTGTGTGTGTGTGTGTGTGTGTGTGTGTGTGTGTGTGTGTGTGTCGACCTAGGGGACCCTTGCTGAGCCTAGCACCGCTTCCAATTACTCGTGCCAGGATTTTAACTTTCGTACCTCCTATCGTACGTCCCTATGTCTAAACTTGCTGTTCTTATTCTTTTAGGTTAGTGTAGCTTATCCTGCAGGCCTCTTATGGCACATAACATCATTCTACGTCCTATTTCTCCCAATATTAAGATTATTAAAGGGCGGAACGAGGCTTCTAAACTCCCCGCCCACCTTGAAAATCGCGAGGAAGGTGGTTTCCATGCAACGTCATCGACACTGTCGTGATTACAATGAAAGCCATGTCCTAGCAACCGACCGCGGCATTTAGCAGCCCCTCAAAGAGTCGAACAATTTCCTTTTATGTTCTTTCAGGTAAGTAGCTATTCAAATTACGACACGGTTCGGCAATAAGTTACAAGTTTGTAGTACGCTCGTGTCTCTCCCGGGCTTCCTTACGAACGGTAGGGCACCAGTGCAGTACAGTGGCCTACACACAGCCCGCTATCTTCGAAGTGCGTGTGTTGCGATGTAACGTAGTTTTGAAGCCTAGGAACTTGTAAAACTCTTTCATTTCTATCAAAGACGAGACGCCCTTCAAATAAGACTGAGAAGGTAACCTTTTGACGACAAGGGTTAGTTCAAAGAGTCGTGACGTTTTAGGTTAGGTGAAGGGAGGAAAGCACTCGTTTTTGTTGTTTGTACGTCAGCTGACCGATCTTTTGGCAAGTGATAAATTGAGTAGAACGAATCGGAACTCCGTATAGTTACTGTTACCGTCCTAGAATTAAAATTAGACCATTCTGAGCCCTACTTGACAGGTTCGACACCGGCTCACTCGTGTGATATTTCGATGGTCTGTAGATATGGGCGCATAAAAAGAACTCCTGCGGGACAAACTTCCGGCACCTCGGCATCTACGAAAGGCGTAAGATAATAGTGAACATAACCTTACTAGTAGTACCACCACCACCATTACTGCTACTAATACGACTATTACTTAAGGCAGTGGACAATTTCGAACTCAAGCAATAATGTGTCCTTTTGCTGACCACCTGATCACTGCCTCTTGCCTTACTACTACAGGCTAGCGTTCAAGGAAAGAAAGAAAGAAAGAAAGAAAGAAAGAAATAAGTTACCGTTCTTCCCAAGTCAGGTTAGGATTTCTGCATCAGACACGGCTAGGGCTGATCGTGGATCTACTAGTACCTAACATGCTAAATTGTGCTCCGTTATATCATCACCAGTCGTGAAGTCACACCTGCATCTTCTAATTACAGGGTAGATGCTACATATTTCGGGCAATATATAACCCAGGTTTGGCTTGGATAACCTAAAAATATTCAGGTACTGGGTCTGGCCTGGTTATATCAAGTGTCACCCTAGATCAGCAGGGCTAAGAATCATCAGGTCTCTGTCATGAATTTAAATGGCTTAGTACCCCTCATTATGGTGTACTTCTCTTCATATTTGAGGGAAGAGGAGTAAAACTTAAAACTTTATTGCCTGTCTTAAACCACCTACTTTCTTTGGGGTATTGTCTAGCACAAACTTCTAAGGCGACCACATCACACAGCCCGATGCTCGAATACTGCTTGGGCAGGGGTGTAGGTGGTGGTTAGTGGTTGCAAGAAGGGTCCTGGAAGGGAGGGATAATAAGCCAGTACGCCACTTGCTCTTAAGTCTGTACCTTTCATTATACGGTTTCATTAACTATTTTTTACACCTGCCCTGTAGTATGGTACCATTTAGTAAGAGGTCTCTAGAGTTTGGCCTAGTACAACCTTCAATGAAAGTAGTTTTCAGGAGTGGTTAGGTACCCCTATACTTACTTTCTTTCTTTCTTTCTTTCTTTCTTTCTTTCTTTCTTTCTTGGATTACAAGGTGTCGGTAAAGCAGCTGATCGTTGCTTATGTACAAAAAAATGTTCATACATGGGCTTTCATTCGCTGAGGTAAATGATAATGATAATAATAATAATAATAATAATAATAATAATAATAATAATAATAATAATAATAATAATGGCAAGAACACAAAGGGTCCTTTTCTCTGCAGCTGATTTTTAGCATGAAGGACAGAGGCTGTCATGATGATGATGATTACCGAGTGATACCGTTAAGCTAAAACCCAGTAGGGGATTAATATTAACAGCAGGGAACGTTGTGCAGAATCATTCAGTAAAGATGTAATGGCAGGGGGAGGGGGGGAAGAGGGCGTTCAGTATAATACACCATCAACCCAAGTACAGTGCATATTTAGCTCTATGTTATGTAATGCTCTCTCTGCTCTCTGTACCTTTATTTGGCCCTACAACTTGTCTCACCAAGTGAAGGAGATCTTACACATAGTTACTGTACTGTACTTAATTTCACGCTGACTTCAACTGCTAGTAGGATACGCACGTCGAACCATGCAGAAACCTGCACGATTTCAAACGACTGCCGACTAGATAGCGACTAGGCCGAAGAAAGAAAGGGCATCTTATAAATCGAGAGCGACAATTCATTTTCGAGGTTAGGGTTACCGCTTGGTTCTCTTAGCCAAAGAAATCATGAAACCATTTTGCGAGTAAAAACTGATGTTACCTGAATTTTGGATACAGTTATTACTACCATCATCATCATCATCATCATCATCATCATCATCATCGTCATACGCTACTCTGTATGATGAAGGTGGGTAGCAAGATCGAGTCTCGGCGCGATCAGTTGGCTTCAAATTCTGCTTCACCTCGTTCAGAGTATACATATTCAAGGTAAAAACACTAGCTTCTCTCAAAAAATAAACTCCTATTGAAGGGTCATTAAACACAACTTCTTCTTCTTCTTCTTCTTCTTCTTCTTCTTCTTCTTCTTCTTCTTCTTCTTCTTCTTCTTCTTCTTATTATTATTATTATTATTATTATTATTATTATTATTATTATTATTATTATTATTATTATTATTTTCCTTTCTTTCTTTCTTTCTTTCTTTCTGTCTTTCTTTCTTTCTTTCTTTCTTTCTTTCTTTCTTTCTTTCAGGACCATTTAAGTGAGATGTTAGCTGTATGAGTGTTGCAGCACCTCAAACCTTTACATTTTTTCCCTTGTAAGTTGTGGCAATGTCTTGCAGAGAAGTTTGTTGGGAAACCATGGTCCTTCCTTCCTTCCTTCCTTCCTTCCTTCCTTCCTTCCTTCCTTCCTTCCTTCCTTCCTTCCTTCCAATAAATCTGCTGAGTTGCTGTCTCAAAGGGTCTCTCATCCTAAAGAAATTTGACCGAAGGTAAGGGATGTTGCCAGGTCTATCAAACTGACAGACTTATCATCTCCTGGTACAGGAAATCTGTTCTTTGAAGAGTCTGGACTGACTGCCCCTTCCTCCGTCACGGTGTTCTCGATCCTGCCTTCGCAGCCCACTGGAGGCAGTAAGATACGACTCACAATGCCTCCATCCAGCAGGCGAGGGGTGAAGCCTCTCCTGAGGCGGTACAGGCTCTGTAGCGAACTGGAAATTTAATTATGCCCTAAGAAACATCTAGAGGTTCCCTTGGGCAGGCTGTCCCTTTTCCCAACCTGAGCTTTCGACCCCCGACAGGGGCTGAAAGCTGCTGGATGTGAGAGACTGTACAGAGTTGAGAGCCTTATAAATAGAGGCCTAAAGGCTAGGACTTTACGAGATTGGCGCTACCAGCAGGAAAGCAGGAGTCGAACGAGTCATGGAGGCTAGCTTCTAACTTATGTCCTTTATCCTGTAGGTCCTTTCAAGCAAAGCTACAAGAGGCAGATTACAGCAGGTCTGCTTCACTCTGTGGAAAACTACCTAAAGGCTGACTTGCCTTTGCTCTCACTCGGAAGGGGTTAGAGCCTGAGGATGGCCGTTCAGCTCCATTGCTAGAGGAAGGATTGGGCTTCCTTCAGGTAAGAGGGGGTCACTCCCGGGGGCGTCGCGACGACGACGGCCGCCCCTAAACGTCGGCATGGAGAGGCGGCTGGTGAAATGCTGCCCATCGAACGCACCTCCATCAGGACGCCCGAAGCAAGGTGACGAGTACTTCTGCCACCTGAGGAGCAGCGTCAAACCTTTGACTATCCCTTCCTAACCGAACCCTGATTGTAACCCACCCCTTAAAGACGCAGGGAGCACGAGAAAGGAGCTAGGAAGCACGTCCCCAACTTGTCGCCGCGCAACCCACCCGACAGCCAGCCACTGCTGTTTCCTGCGCGGTCCGAGTAGCCTGATACACTCAGATAACCAGGGGAGCGCGCGAACACATTCTCATCGTGACCATGGCTGACACAGCAACAGCATCGGCAGCATCTGCACCCGCCTCGGCTCCGGCCCAGGCGTCGCCCAAGAAGAGCAAGGCTTCTGCATCGAAGAAACCTCGCACCAAGCCTGCCCATCCGAAAACCTCCGAGATGGTGGGCAGTGCCATCAAGAGCCTGAAGGAACGAGGTGGATCTTCTCTGCAGGCTATCAAGAAGTACATCTCTGCCAACTACAAGGTGGACTCTGAGAAGCTGGCCCCTTTCATCAAGAAGTACCTGAAATCTGCCGTGGCTTCCGGAGAGCTGGTCCAGACCAAGGGGAAGGGAGCTTCAGGTTCCTTCAAGCTCGCTTCGGCTGCCAAGCCGGAGAAGGCCAGCGCAGCCCCTGTCAAGCGGTCCGCTGCCCCCAAGGAGAAGCGCATCCCCAAGGCGAAGAAGGCTGGTGGAGCCAAGGCTGCAGCCAAGAAAGCCATTTCCAAAAAGCCTGCCGAGAAGAAGAAGGCCGCTCCTGCTCCCAAACCCAAGCAGAAGGCTCCTTCCAAGGCTAAGAAGGCCGCCAAGGTGCCCACTAAGAAACCTAAGGCACCTAAGCCTAAAAAGGCCGCTAAGCCCAAGGCCTCGCCTAAAAAGGCACCAGCAAAAAGGAAGTGAGGACATTTCATGTTCTTGCTTCCTTCTACACGCACCTCTTGCTCTCGTAGGAGCAGAGGAAAAACGGCCCTTATCAGGGCCATCAATTTTATTCCCCAAGAGAGCATATTATGTCAGTCACTGTCCAAGGCTGGAACCCTGGCCTCTCCTATCTCTGCCTCCTAAACAGGCTAGTTTGTCTCATTGCGGGGCGACTCACTCTTCAAATTTCATTATTATTGTACTTAACTACATTTTTCTTTATCCTTACTTACTGCACTTTTGCTGTTGCTGTTGTTGTTGTTATTATTATTATTATTATTATTATTATTATTATTATTATTATTACTATCACGTCCTAGATATTAATTAATGAATTATTGTACTCAATACTCAAGATTATTATTATTATTATTATTATTATTATTATTATTATTATTATTATTGTTATTATTATTATATTCTGTTACTCTTAGATTTTTCCTTGAACCTAGAGGAACCACTAGCTTTTTTTCTTTTCGTTTTCCTTCTATCCTAGACCAGAGAGACAATAACTACTCTTCTAGGAAATTTTGGTGGCCCTGAAAAGGGCCGTTTGGTAAAGCTCCAGCCATAAGACAAGCACCGGACTTAGGCACGTTCGCCACGGATGCGGCGGGCGAGCTGGATGTCCTTAGGCATGATGGTGACACGCTTGGCGTGGATGGCACACAAGTTGGTGTCTTCAAAAAGACCCACCAGGTAGGCCTCACTGGCCTCCTGCAAGGCCATGACAGCCGAGCTCTGGAAGCGCAGGTCGGTCTTGAAGTCCTGAGCTATCTCTCTCACCAGCCGCTGGAAGGGCAGCTTGCGGATCAGAAGCTCAGTGCTCTTCTGGTAGCGTCTGATCTCACGCAGGGCCACGGTACCGGGCCTGTAGCGATGAGGCTTCTTCACTCCTCCGGTGGCAGGCGCGCTCTTACGGGCAGCCTTGGTGGCCAGTTGCTTGCGCGGGGCCTTGCCTCCGGTAGATTTACGTGCAGTCTGCTTAGTACGGGCCATCACGTGCTCACTGTCGACTCGTCCCAGGAAGAATGGTTCGGGGGCTTGCTGCCCGACTGTTTTATTGCTTCGCTTCCCCCACCCTCGGTAGCAGCTGCACTCCCATTGGCCGGGCGGTGCTGACGTCACCGGGGCCAGGCACTTTCAACAAAAGCGAGGGGCCTCGAGTGCCAGCCGCATTCTAGCTCTGAACTCGCAGCTCTACTGATCTATCATGACCGGACGAGGCAAGGGAGGCAAGGGACTCGGCAAAGGAGGCGCCAAGCGTCACAGGAAGGTGCTCCGAGACAACATCCAGGGCATCACTAAGCCTGCCATCAGACGTCTCGCTCGCAGAGGTGGAGTCAAGCGTATTTCGGGACTTATCTACGAGGAGACCCGTGGCGTGCTCAAGGTATTCCTGGAGAACGTTATCCGGGATGCCGTCACCTACACCGAGCACGCCAAGAGGAAGACCGTGACCGCCATGGATGTCGTCTATGCTCTCAAGAGGCAGGGACGCACCCTGTACGGTTTTGGTGGTTAAGTCTCCTCCGAGCGTGCTCCCGTTTGTGAGCATGCAGTATTTAAAAAACGGCCCTTTTCAGGGCCACCACTTACCTCTCAAAAGAGCACAGAGTCCCACTTACAGTACTCCTCTAACGTAGCTTGCGCTATTCTCCCTCTCAAAACAGTCATCTCCCCGAAACCTGCACGGAAAAAAGCCCTCATTATCAGTTATGATGTCTACATTTTAATGCTAACAAGAGAAAACAAACATTATCTTCCTTGCTGTGCACGTCTAAAAGACAAAGTATTGTAAATATACTACTTTAAGTATCCTTTCCTTTCCTTTCTAGTTAAGTGTGTGTTCTTACATGCATAGGTTGGTAGTATCCAGCAGTCAAGAACAGAATTATACAGCATAAATGAAATGAAAAGAAATCTATAATGTACTTCCTTCTTCCTTCCCTTCTGAAAATTAAATATTAAGAGGGGCCTGGAGCTACCTTACTCATTTCCCCCTTAAATAAATAACCTCAAAGGAAAGGCTATTCTTGTGCTCTCCTGGCTAATGTTACAGATGCCCTCATATTTGCAGTGTCTCATTATTGTTATTATTATCATTATTATTAGGAGAGTTGTCTGAACTGCTCTATCACTTCAGGATTTCTCCATACTTCTGCTAAGATAGCTATAGCAGCATGATAGACAAACAGCTCTTATCTTAAGGAGTTGGTGGCCCTGAAAAGGGCCGTTTATTTATATTTTTCCGGTGAGCCAACGCCCTGACCGAGAACAGGAACTTAAGCCTTCTTCTCGGTCTTCTTAGGCAGGAGCACTGCCTGGATGTTGGGCAGAACACCACCCTGGGCAATGGTCACTCCAGACAGCAACTTGTTCAACTCCTCGTCGTTACGGATGGCCAACTGTAAGTGACGAGGGATGATCCTGGTCTTCTTGTTGTCACGGGCTGCATTGCCCGCCAACTCAAGAACTTCAGCTGCCAGGTATTCCATGACTGCAGCCAGGTACACAGGAGCCCCAGCACCCACTCGCTCAGCGTAGTTTCCCTTGCGGAGGAGACGGTGGATACGGCCGACAGGGAACTGCAGGCCTGCACGGCTGGAGCGACTCTTGGACTTGCCCTTCACTTTTCCTCCCTTTCCTCGTCCTGACATGATGCTATGATGCTCTGCTGCTCTACTTCGAAGGGAAAATGATACCGAAAAAAAACCACAAATCTCATTGGTCACGAGGACCGATGAGTGATTGTAGCCCATCGACCTGTAACGGCCTTGAGTGCTATTTCGTGATATATGCTACCGAGACTGCATTATTGTGTGAAGTGTGTGGACTTTTGTGTAGGATCTGATTGGCCAGGATATGACCTGCACCCAGAAGGGTGAGAAGGGGGTACTAAGTTGTTATATTGAGGGCATCTTTTGGCCTGCGATAACGGAGACCGTCCGTATCATAGTTCCCCAGATCTGAGATGAGGGGGTTAGAGCTGAGGTGGAGTTTACTGTAAAATTGATGTGCTGCACGTTCTATCCTAGATGTGAGGGTGGGGAGTTGTAGTGTGTCATGGAGGTCAGCGTTACGCTCAAACCATTGAGCACCCGTCAGGCAACGCAGCGCACGATTCTGCACGCGCTGCACTGTCGACAGGTGGGACTTGGCTGCTATGCCCCAAATAGGACTGGCATACTCTAAGATGGGTCGAACCATCGTCTTGTACAAGCGGATTCTGTTTTCAAGAGTGAGCCCATTGTCGGCTTTAATCATAGGAATAATTTTGAAAAGGCGCACTTTAGCTTGCGCAGCGATAATTTTAGTGTGGTCCGCAAAGGTAAGTCCTCTGTCTAGGGTGACACCTAGATATTTAGTTTTATTGGTCCACCTGATGACTTCGCCGAAAAACATCAGGGGAGGGGGAGGATCAGGACGGCGTTTAGAAAATAGTGTAGCACTACATTTGTCTACGTTGATTTTGATTCTCCACTTCTCGAACCAGGGTTCGAGGGTGGAGAGGGCATCTTGGAGATATTCTTTGGCTTTAGGTGCCTGCCACGAGACAGAGGATATCGCAGTGTCATCTGCATATAAATATAATTTCCCGTGCGTAGGCTTAGGCATGTCGGTCATATAGAGGTTGAAAATAACAGGTGAGATCACGCCACCCTGGGGGACACCCGCCTCAAGGGGGCGAGGGTCCGACAGCGCAGCACCAACCTGGACCTGAAACTTTCGGTCAGCTAAGTAGTTCGTCAATAAGCGTAGTGCGTAAGGAGGAAAGCCTAAAGTCCTTAGTTTATAAATAAGACCGTCATGCCAGACCTTATCAAACGCCCGGGAAATGTCTAAGAAACAGACACCAGTATGTCGACGATGGTTGAAGTTCTTAGTGATTTCCTCCGTTAATCGAGTAAGTTGGTGGACAGTGGAATGGCCTCGCCGGAAGCCGAACTGCTCCTCGTTCATAAGGTTTTTGTCGTCGATAAAAGTGTTCAGTCTGCTTAAGAACAGGGTTTCGAATAATTTTGAAATTATGCTGAGGAGGGAGATGGGTCTGTAGTTCTGTGGAAAGGTTTTGTCCTTGTTGGGTTTGGGGATCATAATTACTTTTGCGATCTTCCAGCAGGCCGGGAAGTGACCATACCGGAAGATCGCATTAAAAAGTTTTGTCAAGCATGTCAGCGCCTTTCTGGGTAGGTTCTTGAGGAAAGACGCGGGCACGTTATCTAGGCCAGGAGATTTCCTGTTCTTAAGACGTTTTATGGCGAGGAACAGTTCGGACGGCGTAACGAATTTGAAGTCGGGAGGGAGGGCAGTTGCGTCAGTGGCGTGTAGTTCGTTTTCATTCTCAACTAACTCGATGAAGTCTTCGTCACAGGGTTCAACATTGGGAGTACACGTACTTTCAAACGTGTCAGCCAATGCGTCAGCCTTGTCCTTGTCAGTGTAGGCCATTCCATTCCTACCATGGAGGGCGGGTATGCCAGTCCTATTGTTAGTAAATCTGCGTGCCAGTTTGTATAATGAGTTATCTTCCACATTGAGGCCGGCAAGCCTGGACCGCCATGCATCCCTTCTGTGGTTGGTTATCAGGGTTTGTAAATTTCTCTTTGACCGGTTCCATTGGGACTTAAGATACGGGTCCCTGGTCAGCCGCCACAGCCTTCGAATTCTATTTTTAATTTTGATCTGTGTCAGGATTGCTGAGGGGAGCGTGTCCTTCTTGGTTTGCACCACGCTGGGCCCCTCTGCAGCAACCTGGGCAGCATTAATGATGGAAGTAGAGATATGAAGGGCCAGACCGTCAATATCGTCCGGACCCAACACACTGGGGTTGCCATTAAGGGTGGTGGAGAGTTCATCGCGGAAGGTGGACCAGTTGATTTTACGGTTATAAATAGGGATGTGAATGGGGGTGTAGTTAGGAGAAGAGTCTAAGGTCATTAAAACAGGTTGGTGATCTGAGTCAAAAAGGTCAAGGGTGGTGAGATTTAGATATTGGTGTACTTTGTGGGAAATGGCAAAGTCCAGAGTGTCGGGTCGGTGATTGGGGTTGTGGGGGAAGTGGGTCGGCCGATCAGGGCCGTGGGTCACAAAATGGTTCCGGTCGCAGTAACGGGCAAGTTGTTTGCCCCTGGCAGTAGTGATCCGGCTGTTCCAGCGTGGATTTTTAGCATTGAAATCCCCGGCCAGGACAGTCGGGACCACCACGTCAATGATACGGTCCAGGTCTTGCGGGTCAAAAACGGAATTTGGTGAAATATAGCACGCAGATAAGTTGAGAGGTCCTCTCTGGGTGAGAACCTGGATTGTCGTTGCCTCGAGACCAGTGAGATTATTAGGGGTGGGGATACGGTGATGGGTGAGGTTATGCCTCACGTAAATACTGGTACCACCACGAATACGGTTGGGCCTGTCGTCTCTGTAGAGAGTATAGTTGCTAATACGGGCCGACAATCCAGGTTTCAGCCAGGTTTCACAGATCAGGGCGACGTCAATGCTCTCGTCTACTAGATATTCCGAAAGCTCGGTGATGTCCCTGCAGATTCCTTCGGCGTTCCAGAAGAGGACTCTCAACTGTTTGGGGCACGCTTGTCGATTGATAGGGGCCATTATTCACAAAAAGAAAGAACGGCAGACATGATGATTTCAAGTTTGTCGGCAGGAGAGGAGGCTGTTTTGAGCTTCTGAAGAGTTGTTTTGATGAGGGAAAGAATGCCACGAAAAGAGGGATCTTTAAATAACTTGAAGATTTCCATGATATCGGACATGTGAGAGGAGGTGGGGAGGGGCGAAGTCGTTTGATGAGAAAGGGGGGGGGCGATTGGGGGCAGGTCAGGAAAGTTCTCTTGAGAGAGAGCAGGCGGGGCGGGGTTGGAGGGGGTTTCAGGTTGAGGAGCAGTGGAACCTGAAGAGTTAGCCGCGTTAGCAAAGGTGACGTTATTGCGTAGCCTGGCGGGTTTAGTGATGGGGGTGGGTCCAGATGGGCCTTTCTTAGTGGAAGGAAGGCGGTTTTGCTGTTGCGCGAGAATCCTAAGGTATACAGGGCAACCTCGATAGCTAGCAGTGTGATGCTCGTTGCAGTTGGCACAACGAGGTTTTTGGGTTGCGTCACCTTTGCGTGGGCAATCTTGGGAACTATGTGCCTCGCCACATACGACACATTTGGATGTGCAGTGGCAACCACCTGAGGTGTGCCCGAAGCGTTGGCAGCGATAGCATTGAACTGGGCCATCAGGGCTATTGTATCGCTCAATTCTGACAGCTGTGTCAAGTAGGAATTTAATGTCGAAAATATTATTGTCCTCGGTGGCGCCACCGTAGTATGTGGCGAGGAACATAGGAAGCTTTTTGCGGGTGCGGGTGGAGGTGAGTTGAGAGACGGTGGCTACCTCGAACCCTAGAGCAGTGAGTGCGTCTTTAATTGCCTGGGGGTCTTCAGTGACGTGCAGGCCGCGAATCACTGCTTTTCGGTATCGCCGTTCCAAAAGGGGCCGGGTATGGTATTGGCCCATGCGAGCAGCTGCCAGGTTCTTCAGGGTCGTGTAATCTTGGACTGTCTGAGTTTGGATACGAACCCCGTCGAAGAGGACTTTCATTTTGTATGAAATTTGATTTTCGGAGAGTGAGCGTCTGAGAGCAGCAATGTTTAGTTGCTTGCCTTTTTCCTCACGGATATAGATAGGAGGAATTCTGATTTTAGGAGTCCTAGCGGAAGCATTATTAGTTGCAGCCTGGTTGTTGGGGGCTTCATTAGTATTGGGGGTGGCACCGGTAGCGACAAAGCTGGTGCGGGCAGCGCTTGTCGGAACCGGGCCAGACTGGGAGGTGCCTGCCGCGGCAGTGCTGGAGTGAGCAGCGTCTGACGGGGCAGGGCTTAGCTGGGTAGAGTGAGGCGCGGCGGTGCCGTTTAGGGCGGCTTCCGTCGGGCCGTTGCGAGACGCGGCGATACCGCGATGGGCGGCGTTCGCCGGGTCATTGCTGTCCAGGGGGATTATATTGAAAATCTCGTAGGAGTTATTGAGGACCAACGGCCTAGGCTGAGTGGAGAGGCGGCGAGGCCTCTTTTTCTGTTGCCTTCCACTAGGGGACTCATAGCCCTCTTCGTCGGAGTCCGTAGCGTCAGGGCCTGAAGAGCCTGAGCAGTGTGAGTGATCAGGGGTGGAGCGGGGAGAGCCCTCAGGCTCGTCTTGAGTAGTGGCAGTAGCCGAATCGTCCTCACTGGTGGTTGAAGGGGGGACTGGAGAGTCAGGTGAGGGCGATAAGGGGCTATCAGTAGTCATGACTGCCGAGGGAGGGAGGGTGGACGGCTGGTGAGCGTCGGTGGAATTGTTGGTGCCCCTTTTAGGGTCGGCAGAACGTGTCGTGGCTCTCGTGGCTCTTTTAGGCATGGGAGAGAGATTGTTGGGGAGCGGAGGTTCGCCAGCAGGTATCTGGGCCGGGGGGGGTACAGGTGGGATGGTTTTTGAACCAGATCGGACCATAGTGTGAGAAAAAGAGGAGGGGGGGGGAGTAACTTAATTAGGCCAGGGGGGGGGTGGCCACCTGCCGAGGCAGGGGGCCGGGACTGGTTAGAAGAGTGGCTCAGCCAACAGGGGATGTACTTGTCACAGTAATGCAGTCAATAATGGATGAAGGGCGGTGAGCACGGGGGGGGGGGTAGTCAAACACCCGAGGGTGGACGGGGTACGTGGACTTGTTGTCACCGTCGTGTCAGGGCGAGTTTTTAAAGTGGTTGGTGCCACGGACAAGACACGAACAGTGGTGCACCAAGTTCACGTTCAGTTGTTTATGTTGGCCGCCGGGGCGACTAAAAGGGGGGACCTGCGACTAGGCCTAACACCCGCACTGAGACGCTAAGCTTGCTCTCCTACTCTACCAGTCTCAGTACGGGGACAGCAGAGCAGCAGCAGAGACGGTCCGGTTGGATGAGAAGGGCAGCCGGTGGGTAGACTGGGCGAGCTGGCAGCCCGTGACAAGCTCAGACGTAGGGTCCCACGTCACTACAGTGGCGGTCGCGGGCACGCGGCACAGTGTTCCACACAGACAAATTGCTCACGGGTGGGACCGTATTACAGTTGAGTGCAAGCACGGCCCCGGACAAATTGCTCAAAGCAGAAAGGTGTGACACTGCGCCCCGTAGCACAACGCTTTCCGCTACTTCTTTTCTTCGGCGAGGAGAGGCCAAGTGCTCGAAGCGAGGTTCCCAGGCTGAATCGGTGATGGTGGTGGTGGTGATACCGAATCACTCTGCGCACCAGTTTTGTAGCCTGCAAGGTTGCTCAACGTTACGAGCCAACCAATAAGGCTGCAGTAAGCTTGCGCTCATTGGCTAGTCGCATGCAGCCCTCTCGGTCTTAAAAAGAATTGCAAGGGGGCCGAAAAATTTACTTTCTAGGAGACATCCCAGACAACCATGCCACCCAAGACAAGCGGAAAGGCAGCCAAGAAAGCCGGCAAGGCCCAGAAGAACATCTCCAAGGGAGACAAGAAGAAGAAGCGCAAGAGGAAGGAAAGCTATGCCATCTACATCTACAAGGTGCTTAAACAGGTACATCCTGATACTGGCATCTCCAGCAAGGCGATGAGCATCATGAACAGCTTTGTCAACGACATCTTCGAGCGCATCGCCGCTGAGGCTTCCCGTCTGGCCCACTACAACAAGCGCTCCACCATCACCAGTCGGGAGATCCAGACTGCCGTCCGCCTCCTGTTGCCCGGTGAGCTGGCCAAGCACGCCGTCAGTGAGGGTACCAAGGCAGTTACCAAATACACCAGCTCCAAGTAAGGTGCCAGGTTTTCTGCCTTGCTGCATTCTTAACAAACGGCCCTTTTCAGGGCCACCACACCTTTAAAAAAAAGAGCAGCATCTGTTAGCCTTGTTATCAACTCCACTCTGATTTTATCTATCTGTCCTACTTCATATACATCGAAAGACAGTGCAAAACATTCAAATCATAAGCTAAGGAGGGAAGAACTACTACTACTACTACTACTACATTACCTTATTGCTAAAAATCCTCCTGCTTTGTCCTTTACAATGAAAACCAGACCAAGCCCCATGGCACTACAGCCCCTAAGCAAGCAGGCTGAGTGGACCTCAAAGCAGCCATTAGATCGAGGTAAAATTCCTTTGCCTGGCCGGGAATTGAACCCGGGCCCCCCAGCTACGAGGCAGGCACGCTGCCCCTGCGCTACAGCGCCGGCCCCTTCACAACCACCTTCAGTAATTATTATTATTATTATTATTATTATTATTACAACCCTCGACACTTCCCGTGTGTGTGTGCGCGCGCGCGCCAGCGCGCGCGTTTTTTTGGGGTTAGGTTACGAGAAGTGGGGTTAAGTCGAGTTAGGGTACGTTTCGCCGCGGAGCGCGACAACCACCCGCGCCCGCTCCGCGACGGCGACCTCCGAGCACACCCCTGCACCATTGCCAACGCCCCCGCGCCACAAAGACCTCCAGGAAACTCGCTTTGCGGTTCGTATGGACGTTTCAAGCTCCGTTCTCTCGCCAACGGCCATACCATGTTGAATACACCGGTTCTCGTCCGATCACCGCAGTTAAGCAACATTGGGCGTGGTCAGTACTTGGATGGGTGACCGCTTGGGAACACCACGTGCCGTTGGCTCAATTCCCTTTTTACCAAGTTTCCCAGTCCCAGTACGACAACTTACTTTCAACTTTTGCCTCAGGCCAGCAGAAATTGCTTAAATCACGTTTTTTGTTACGTCTGAAACTAGCTAGACCTTTTGCTGCTCTTCGACCCCGTGGCTATACAGGAACGAAGCTTAGCGTAGTATTGCATTTCCTCCTAGGTGACCGGCCTAACCTGGCGGCGGCGACATCATCATCATCGTTGTTGTTATTATTATTATTATTATTATTATTATTATTATTATTATTATTATTATTATTATTATTATTCGTCGTCTCTCTCTCTCTCTCTCTCTCTCTCTCTCTCTCTCTGTGTGTGTGTGTGTGTGTGTGTGTGTGTGTGTGTGTGTGTGTGTGTGTGTCGACCTAGGGGACCCTTGCTGAGCCTAGCACCGCTTCCAATTACTCGTGCCAGGATTTTAACTTTCGTACCTCCTATCGTACGTCCCTATGTCTAAACTTGCTGTTCTTATTCTTTTAGGTTAGTGTAGCTTATCCTGCAGGCCTCTTATGGCACATAACATCATTCTACGTCCTATTTCTCCCAATATTAAGATTATTAAAGGGCGGAACGAGGCTTCTAAACTCCCCGCCCACCTTGAAAATCGCGAGGAAGGTGGTTTCCATGCAACGTCATCGACACTGTCGTGATTACAATGAAAGCCATGTCCTAGCAACCGACCGCGGCATTTAGCAGCCCCTCAAAGAGTCGAACAATTTCCTTTTATGTTCTTTCAGGTAAGTAGCTATTCAAATTACGACACGGTTCGGCAATAAGTTACAAGTTTGTAGTACGCTCGTGTCTCTCCCGGGCTTCCTTACGAACGGTAGGGCACCAGTGCAGTACAGTGGCCTACACACAGCCCGCTATCTTCGAAGTGCGTGTGTTGCGATGTAACGTAGTTTTGAAGCCTAGGAACTTGTAAAACTCTTTCATTTCTATCAAAGACGAGACGCCCTTCAAATAAGACTGAGAAGGTAACCTTTTGACGACAAGGGTTAGTTCAAAGAGTCGTGACGTTTTAGGTTAGGTGAAGGGAGGAAAGCACTCGTTTTTGTTGTTTGTACGTCAGCTGACCGATCTTTTGGCAAGTGATAAATTGAGTAGAACGAATCGGAACTCCGTATAGTTACTGTTACCGTCCTAGAATTAAAATTAGACCATTCTGAGCCCTACTTGACAGGTTCGACACCGGCTCACTCGTGTGATATTTCGATGGTCTGTAGATATGGGCGCATAAAAAGAACTCCTGCGGGACAAACTTCCGGCACCTCGGCATCTACGAAAGGCGTAAGATAATAGTGAACATAACCTTACTAGTAGTACCACCACCACCATTACTGCTACTAATACGACTATTACTTAAGGCAGTGGACAATTTCGAACTCAAGCAATAATGTGTCCTTTTGCTGACCACCTGATCACTGCCTCTTGCCTTACTACTACAGGCTAGCGTTCAAGGAAAGAAAGAAAGAAAGAAAGAAAGAAAGAAATAAGTTACCGTTCTTCCCAAGTCAGGTTAGGATTTCTGCATCAGACACGGCTAGGGCTGATCGTGGATCTACTAGTACCTAACATGCTAAATTGTGCTCCGTTATATCATCACCAGTCGTGAAGTCACACCTGCATCTTCTAATTACAGGGTAGATGCTACATATTTCGGGCAATATATAACCCAGGTTTGGCTTGGATAACCTAAAAATATTCAGGTACTGGGTCTGGCCTGGTTATATCAAGTGTCACCCTAGATCAGCAGGGCTAAGAATCATCAGGTCTCTGTCATGAATTTAAATGGCTTAGTACCCCTCATTATGGTGTACTTCTCTTCATATTTGAGGGAAGAGGAGTAAAACTTAAAACTTTATTGCCTGTCTTAAACCACCTACTTTCTTTGGGGTATTGTCTAGCACAAACTTCTAAGGCGACCACATCACACAGCCCGATGCTCGAATACTGCTTGGGCAGGGGTGTAGGTGGTGGTTAGTGGTTGCAAGAAGGGTCCTGGAAGGGAGGGATAATAAGCCAGTACGCCACTTGCTCTTAAGTCTGTACCTTTCATTATACGGTTTCATTAACTATTTTTTACACCTGCCCTGTAGTATGGTACCATTTAGTAAGAGGTCTCTAGAGTTTGGCCTAGTACAACCTTCAATGAAAGTAGTTTTCAGGAGTGGTTAGGTACCCCTATACTTACTTTCTTTCTTTCTTTCTTTCTTTCTTTCTTTCTTTCTTTCTTTCTTGGATTACAAGGTGTCGGTAAAGCAGCTGATCGTTGCTTATGTACAAAAAAATGTTCATACATGGGCTTTCATTCGCTGAGGTAAATGATAATGATAATAATAATAATAATAATAATAATAATAATAATAATAATAATAATAATAATAATAATGGCAAGAACACAAAGGGTCCTTTTCTCTGCAGCTGATTTTTAGCATGAAGGACAGAGGCTGTCATGATGATGATGATTACCGAGTGATACCGTTAAGCTAAAACCCAGTAGGGGATTAATATTAACAGCAGGGAACGTTGTGCAGAATCATTCAGTAAAGATGTAATGGCAGGGGGAGGGGGGGAAGAGGGCGTTCAGTATAATACACCATCAACCCAAGTACAGTGCATATTTAGCTCTATGTTATGTAATGCTCTCTCTGCTCTCTGTACCTTTATTTGGCCCTACAACTTGTCTCACCAAGTGAAGGAGATCTTACACATAGTTACTGTACTGTACTTAATTTCACGCTGACTTCAACTGCTAGTAGGATACGCACGTCGAACCATGCAGAAACCTGCACGATTTCAAACGACTGCCGACTAGATAGCGACTAGGCCGAAGAAAGAAAGGGCATCTTATAAATCGAGAGCGACAATTCATTTTCGAGGTTAGGGTTACCGCTTGGTTCTCTTAGCCAAAGAAATCATGAAACCATTTTGCGAGTAAAAACTGATGTTACCTGAATTTTGGATACAGTTATTACTACCATCATCATCATCATCATCATCATCATCATCATCATCGTCATACGCTACTCTGTATGATGAAGGTGGGTAGCAAGATCGAGTCTCGGCGCGATCAGTTGGCTTCAAATTCTGCTTCACCTCGTTCAGAGTATACATATTCAAGGTAAAAACACTAGCTTCTCTCAAAAAATAAACTCCTATTGAAGGGTCATTAAACACAACTTCTTCTTCTTCTTCTTCTTCTTCTTCTTCTTCTTCTTCTTCTTCTTCTTCTTCTTCTTCTTCTTATTATTATTATTATTATTATTATTATTATTATTATTATTATTATTATTATTATTATTATTATTTTCCTTTCTTTCTTTCTTTCTTTCTTTCTGTCTTTCTTTCTTTCTTTCTTTCTTTCTTTCTTTCTTTCTTTCAGGACCATTTAAGTGAGATGTTAGCTGTATGAGTGTTGCAGCACCTCAAACCTTTACATTTTTTCCCTTGTAAGTTGTGGCAATGTCTTGCAGAGAAGTTTGTTGGGAAACCATGGTCCTTCCTTCCTTCCTTCCTTCCTTCCTTCCTTCCTTCCTTCCTTCCTTCCTTCCTTCCTTCCTTCCAATAAATCTGCTGAGTTGCTGTCTCAAAGGGTCTCTCATCCTAAAGAAATTTGACCGAAGGTAAGGGATGTTGCCAGGTCTATCAAACTGACAGACTTATCATCTCCTGGTACAGGAAATCTGTTCTTTGAAGAGTCTGGACTGACTGCCCCTTCCTCCGTCACGGTGTTCTCGATCCTGCCTTCGCAGCCCACTGGAGGCAGTAAGATACGACTCACAATGCCTCCATCCAGCAGGCGAGGGGTGAAGCCTCTCCTGAGGCGGTACAGGCTCTGTAGCGAACTGGAAATTTAATTATGCCCTAAGAAACATCTAGAGGTTCCCTTGGGCAGGCTGTCCCTTTTCCCAACCTGAGCTTTCGACCCCCGACAGGGGCTGAAAGCTGCTGGATGTGAGAGACTGTACAGAGTTGAGAGCCTTATAAATAGAGGCCTAAAGGCTAGGACTTTACGAGATTGGCGCTACCAGCAGGAAAGCAGGAGTCGAACGAGTCATGGAGGCTAGCTTCTAACTTATGTCCTTTATCCTGTAGGTCCTTTCAAGCAAAGCTACAAGAGGCAGATTACAGCAGGTCTGCTTCACTCTGTGGAAAACTACCTAAAGGCTGACTTGCCTTTGCTCTCACTCGGAAGGGGTTAGAGCCTGAGGATGGCCGTTCAGCTCCATTGCTAGAGGAAGGATTGGGCTTCCTTCAGGTAAGAGGGGGTCACTCCCGGGGGCGTCGCGACGACGACGGCCGCCCCTAAACGTCGGCATGGAGAGGCGGCTGGTGAAATGCTGCCCATCGAACGCACCTCCATCAGGACGCCCGAAGCAAGGTGACGAGTACTTCTGCCACCTGAGGAGCAGCGTCAAACCTTTGACTATCCCTTCCTAACCGAACCCTGATTGTAACCCACCCCTTAAAGACGCAGGGAGCACGAGAAAGGAGCTAGGAAGCACGTCCCCAACTTGTCGCCGCGCAACCCACCCGACAGCCAGCCACTGCTGTTTCCTGCGCGGTCCGAGTAGCCTGATACACTCAGATAACCAGGGGAGCGCGCGAACACATTCTCATCGTGACCATGGCTGACACAGCAACAGCATCGGCAGCATCTGCACCCGCCTCGGCTCCGGCCCAGGCGTCGCCCAAGAAGAGCAAGGCTTCTGCATCGAAGAAACCTCGCACCAAGCCTGCCCATCCGAAAACCTCCGAGATGGTGGGCAGTGCCATCAAGAGCCTGAAGGAACGAGGTGGATCTTCTCTGCAGGCTATCAAGAAGTACATCTCTGCCAACTACAAGGTGGACTCTGAGAAGCTGGCCCCTTTCATCAAGAAGTACCTGAAATCTGCCGTGGCTTCCGGAGAGCTGGTCCAGACCAAGGGGAAGGGAGCTTCAGGTTCCTTCAAGCTCGCTTCGGCTGCCAAGCCGGAGAAGGCCAGCGCAGCCCCTGTCAAGCGGTCCGCTGCCCCCAAGGAGAAGCGCATCCCCAAGGCGAAGAAGGCTGGTGGAGCCAAGGCTGCAGCCAAGAAAGCCATTTCCAAAAAGCCTGCCGAGAAGAAGAAGGCCGCTCCTGCTCCCAAACCCAAGCAGAAGGCTCCTTCCAAGGCTAAGAAGGCCGCCAAGGTGCCCACTAAGAAACCTAAGGCACCTAAGCCTAAAAAGGCCGCTAAGCCCAAGGCCTCGCCTAAAAAGGCACCAGCAAAAAGGAAGTGAGGACATTTCATGTTCTTGCTTCCTTCTACACGCACCTCTTGCTCTCGTAGGAGCAGAGGAAAAACGGCCCTTATCAGGGCCATCAATTTTATTCCCCAAGAGAGCATATTATGTCAGTCACTGTCCAAGGCTGGAACCCTGGCCTCTCCTATCTCTGCCTCCTAAACAGGCTAGTTTGTCTCATTGCGGGGCGACTCACTCTTCAAATTTCATTATTATTGTACTTAACTACATTTTTCTTTATCCTTACTTACTGCACTTTTGCTGTTGCTGTTGTTGTTGTTATTATTATTATTATTATTATTATTATTATTATTATTATTATTACTATCACGTCCTAGATATTAATTAATGAATTATTGTACTCAATACTCAAGATTATTATTATTATTATTATTATTATTATTATTATTATTATTATTGTTATTATTATTATATTCTGTTACTCTTAGATTTTTCCTTGAACCTAGAGGAACCACTAGCTTTTTTTCTTTTCGTTTTCCTTCTATCCTAGACCAGAGAGACAATAACTACTCTTCTAGGAAATTTTGGTGGCCCTGAAAAGGGCCGTTTGGTAAAGCTCCAGCCATAAGACAAGCACCGGACTTAGGCACGTTCGCCACGGATGCGGCGGGCGAGCTGGATGTCCTTAGGCATGATGGTGACACGCTTGGCGTGGATGGCACACAAGTTGGTGTCTTCAAAAAGACCCACCAGGTAGGCCTCACTGGCCTCCTGCAAGGCCATGACAGCCGAGCTCTGGAAGCGCAGGTCGGTCTTGAAGTCCTGAGCTATCTCTCTCACCAGCCGCTGGAAGGGCAGCTTGCGGATCAGAAGCTCAGTGCTCTTCTGGTAGCGTCTGATCTCACGCAGGGCCACGGTACCGGGCCTGTAGCGATGAGGCTTCTTCACTCCTCCGGTGGCAGGCGCGCTCTTACGGGCAGCCTTGGTGGCCAGTTGCTTGCGCGGGGCCTTGCCTCCGGTAGATTTACGTGCAGTCTGCTTAGTACGGGCCATCACGTGCTCACTGTCGACTCGTCCCAGGAAGAATGGTTCGGGGGCTTGCTGCCCGACTGTTTTATTGCTTCGCTTCCCCCACCCTCGGTAGCAGCTGCACTCCCATTGGCCGGGCGGTGCTGACGTCACCGGGGCCAGGCACTTTCAACAAAAGCGAGGGGCCTCGAGTGCCAGCCGCATTCTAGCTCTGAACTCGCAGCTCTACTGATCTATCATGACCGGACGAGGCAAGGGAGGCAAGGGACTCGGCAAAGGAGGCGCCAAGCGTCACAGGAAGGTGCTCCGAGACAACATCCAGGGCATCACTAAGCCTGCCATCAGACGTCTCGCTCGCAGAGGTGGAGTCAAGCGTATTTCGGGACTTATCTACGAGGAGACCCGTGGCGTGCTCAAGGTATTCCTGGAGAACGTTATCCGGGATGCCGTCACCTACACCGAGCACGCCAAGAGGAAGACCGTGACCGCCATGGATGTCGTCTATGCTCTCAAGAGGCAGGGACGCACCCTGTACGGTTTTGGTGGTTAAGTCTCCTCCGAGCGTGCTCCCGTTTGTGAGCATGCAGTATTTAAAAAACGGCCCTTTTCAGGGCCACCACTTACCTCTCAAAAGAGCACAGAGTCCCACTTACAGTACTCCTCTAACGTAGCTTGCGCTATTCTCCCTCTCAAAACAGTCATCTCCCCGAAACCTGCACGGAAAAAAGCCCTCATTATCAGTTATGATGTCTACATTTTAATGCTAACAAGAGAAAACAAACATTATCTTCCTTGCTGTGCACGTCTAAAAGACAAAGTATTGTAAATATACTACTTTAAGTATCCTTTCCTTTCCTTTCTAGTTAAGTGTGTGTTCTTACATGCATAGGTTGGTA